>NW_010546431.1:0-13591 GCF_000687285.1 Phaethon lepturus | reverse complement strand
GGATACGCCTCCGGTCACCGCCCGCGCCGCGGCTGCCCCGAGGCTTTACCTGCCGGGGCGGACTCTCCGTGCCCCTTTCCACCGCGCGGGCCGGGAGCAACCACATCCCTGCCCCGGGGCCCTCAGGAGGATTGGGGCTTGCACAGGTCGTACTGACACAGCGCTTCGACACCGAAGCCTTTTTAATTTACCGTCAATGATTACAGAGGTGTGTTTAACGAACCAAGTACATCTGCGTATTTACTACAAGACAATTGGACAAGTTTGGAGGAAAATACCATTTCCACCGTATTAACAAGCCCATAAACATTTGTGATATTTAGTTAAGATGGGTATTCAGCCTCATGCCTAAGACCATGACTGTTTTATAAGTTTCTCTGAGTGTAGTTAAGTTTTACATTCGTCTCGGCAAGCCTGATATCAGTGTGTATCAACAGTCTGTTGAGTGACCCTAACTTTTTGATTTAGCTCCCAAGTTACAAATTTGGATGTTAAATCATTTCTTTAGGAAGCCTGAAGACAGGCACTTCCATGTCGCAGCACTAGTGGCACTAGGATACTCAGAAACGCTCAGTTCTGCCTTATGTTTTTCTGTTTTCTTGCTTTTCTGTTTTGTTTCTAGACCAGTGATCACTGAATATCGGTTTTACCACTTTCACTCTTAAATCATCGTGTTGCATGTATTCCACATTAAATTTAGCATTAAATTCCATGATGTGCGTTACTGTAGTTAATTTCAGTACAAGTGACTGCGTAGGAATCTCATTATCCTAAATATTAACGGCATTTTTTTTGTCATACTGCAGACGTACTCTATTAAGTGTAAAGAGCAAGAATCGTGAAAACAAGAATTCATTTCAGTGTTAATTACAGTAATAAACCTAAATAATTTCCTGTTCTAAGAGAAATAATGCATACATATTAACTAAGATGTAGCTTATAAAAATATTTTTTAAACATCACTGCTCCCTCAGTAAGTTTGCAGATGAGACCAAGTTGGGTGGGAGTGTTGATCTGCTGGAGGGCAGGAGGGCTCTGCAGAGGGATCTGGACAGGCTGGATCGATGGGCTGAGGTCAACTGTATGAGGTTTAGTAAGGCCAAGTGCCGGGTCCTGCACTTCAGTCACAACAACCCCATGCAACGCTACAGGCTTGGGGAAGAGTGGCTGGAGAGCAGCCTGGCGGAAAGGGACCTGGGGGTGCTGGTTGACAGCCGGCTGAACATGAGCCGGCAGTGTGCCCAGGTGGCCAAGAAGGCCAACAGCGTCCTGGCCTGTATCAGGAATAGTGTGGCCAGCAGGAGTAGGGAAGTGATTGTGCCCCTGTACTCGGCACTGGTGAGGCTGCACCTTGAATCCTGTGTTCAGTTTTGGGCCCCTCACTACCAGAAGGATGCTGAGGTGCTGGAGCGTGTCCAGAGAAGGGCAACGAAGCTGGTGAGGGGTCTGGAGCACAAGTCTGATGAGGAGCGGCTGAGGGAACTGGGATTGTTCAGCCTGGAGAGGAGGAAGCTGAGAGGAGACCCTATCGCTCTCTACAACTACCTGAAAGGGGGTTGTGGCGACGAGGGTGTTGGCCTCTTCTCCCAAGTAACCAGCGATAGGACAAGAGGAAATGGCCACAAGTTGCGCCAGGGGAGGTTTGGATTGGATATTAGGAAAAATTTCTTCCCTGAGAGGGTGGTCAGGCATTGGAACAGGCTGCCCCGGGACGATGGGGCGAGGTGGTGGAGTCACCATCTCTGGAAGTGTTCAAAAAAAGTGTGGATGTGGTGCTTCAGGACATGGTTTAGGGAACATGATGGCATTGGATTAATGGTTGGACTTGCTGATCTTGAAGGTCCTTTCCAACCTAGTGATTCTGTGATTATATCTCATTGTGGCAAGTAAAATTCAGCCACGGGCAGAAGGCCACAAAACCTATATATTTCTTAGTCTAACGAAACAGTTTTTAACCTAGAAAGTATCTATATGATGATTCATATGATAAAATTGACTCCTCAGCCCCAACCTGATTCACCACAGCTCTGGGACTGAGCCATCTCTGCCATCACTTGGGCATTTTCTGACCATTTCTGCTGTGTTCCACCGTGACGTGAACAGTGCAGTCTTGGTGACCTTCCTGCCGTGGCAGAAGCAGCCTCTCTACCACCACCCCATCTCAAAAAAAATGGTGGGGGCTAATGTCTGCAGTTTTCCTTTTTTATTTTATTTTTCTAGCCTTCTCTGTCAGATGCTGAAATAATAAGGATTTTTATCCTAACAGCCAGCCTCACCATTTTACTCCATACTTTATTCTTGGAAGAGTCTTTTGGCCTTATCCATCACGTATAAAGGCTCATTGAAGCAAAAGCCTTAGATCAGATATAAAAGAAGACGGAGAACAAACTACAGCCCTGTAGCCAAAAGGAAGATGAGTCCCTGTTGTTTAACTCACTGGGACATAGGGAAGCAGCAGTCAAGGATCTAGCAGGGGTGGGGGCACACAGGTTTCTAAGAGAAACGGACAATGTGTAGAAATGGAAGGAGAAGGAGCTGAAGAAGGGTGTGTGCTCAGCAGGTCACTGATACCATGGCACATCTACACGTAGCTCCTCAAGACACCCAGATCAGGAAAGCAGAGGGCACCCAAAAAAGACATGAGGCAGAAAAACAGCAGTGTTGCCTAATGACTCACGGGGTGTGGCAAGAGGAACGCACAGAAGATGAAAATTACTGTGAGCTCCTAAACAGCAAAGAAGACATGTCCAAACACCAAGCTTGCTCATCAAGGAAGAAGGAGACTTGATGGGGACACAGTGGCTTGTATCCTTTGTCCTCTGTGTCACCACAGGTAATTCTGGCTGGACTACCTGAACAAACGTCGTTGGTGCTTATGTGTGTGAAAGGGCGAGTGTGAGGAAGTGAAATCATTTGTGTATAAAACAAAGTCACCTCTCCTAGCTGCTGTCACCTGTTCACAGCACTAAACAGTCTTGTTTGTAGCAACATTAGTTGCTACAGATGCAGGAGGAAAGCTTGGCCAGAGCCAGACTGAGTCTTGGGCCCCAGCAGAAAGACTTGAACTGAGCAGCTGCACTCTACCAGGGTTCATCCCACCAACATCCCTCTTGCTCAGAATGCCTTGCATGAGGTAGCTCATACAGAAACGTCTAATTCAGAATTTATGTCAGGGACCCAGATATAAGGCAGCAGGGAAGAAAGACCAAACCTCTGCAGAGGTTACGGTCACACTCTGCTAATCTACTTGTCTTGTTTGATCTGAATGACAGAGCAACATTATAGCAGTCATGCATGGATATTCTGACCTGATGAGAAGCAACGTTTAGGAACCTGCCTTTGTCTTTAGCTTGCTGCCTTTACTCACCCTCTTCACCTTCTAGACTCCTAGTGCCCCTTTTTGCCCCTCTTCCCATCCCTGCTTGCTACTGCATGTACCAGCTTCTGGAGAAAGTTTGCTAGTAGGAACAATAAAAATGAAAGCACACGCATACTCAGACACACCACCCATGAAAGGAAGGGATTGTGCTCTTTTTAGGACATGAGTAATACTCATCCTTACCTTGGCATTGAAAGAACATTCTGTGGTCCTTGAGTCACCGAGCCTCACTACAGCAAGTAGGGGGGATTCTCCTGCCAAGAAAAGTGCTTGTCCCAAATCTTTCACATAGCTGGAACCACTGGTTGAGTGTCAATATGACACGTGCTTTGTTACTTTTTACATACAGTCGTTGCATACAGTTCTGCTTTGCACAATCAAGCCTGTGGAAAAGGCCACATTAATAAGGGTTTGTTCTTTACCAAAGACCAAAAAATCAGAGCTGGAATCTCTGAATTTTGGTGTCTGGCCTAGTCAGAATGTTCTGGAAGCTCTGTCTGTTGGAGGTCAGAAGAGAAGGAGAAAAGCTATCACTGCCGGGGTGCCTGACCAGGTCACAGAGGCAGATTAAAGGAAAGTCTGTGCAACTCTGAATCACAATTTCCACAACTGTCGTAGTTCAGCCCCAGCCAGCAATTAAGCACCGCACAGCACCATACCAGCTATTGGGAAGAAAAAACAATGCCATCCCAGCTGAAACCAGGACAACAGCTTAAACAAAAATACCCTCAAGTTCTTCCAGAAACTCCGCCTCATGCCATCTTATTAAAACCTACATACCTCATCACCAGCATGAGTTCAGATGTACCACGTACAACAGCTGATCCCGCTGACAGGATAACTGCCATCAATGGTAAGTGTCCTCTCAAAGCAGACAGCAACAGAAGATGCCAAGATACAAAGGAGTTTCAGTGGTATCTTTGGGAAACAGAGAAGTAACGGTATTTCTGAGTCTTGAGTCAGGCCCCTCAAGGCAGTATGGTCTCCATACACTCATTCCTCCCCTCACCTCAAGAGGGAATCTGATCCTGGCCTGTTTATTCATCTCATTCTGTCCTAGTTTCCTTATGAATTAAATTCAAGGTCCACTCTCTACCCATGTATTCCCTGTCTCTCCTGCATGTCTCCTTGTCCAACCTCTTTTGCTACCTTTCAGCTCCCAGTCCCAGTTTTCATTTGCAGGAATAGCTTCCCTATTTTCCTCAGAGGCTCTTTCCAGGTACATTCTGCAGTTACTCTTTCACCCCAGCTTCTGTCTAGGCACTCGCAGATAAGCTCCTGCACACACAAGTGTTCATCAGATCCAGCTACCGGTTCCCTCCCTTCAGTCTACTGAGCAGTTCCTTGTTGTAGCCTCCATGTCTAGCCAATAACGGTTGACTTTCCCTTAACCAACTCTCTTATAAAAATAATGAAAAAACCTACAGTGCTAGAGAGTGCAAAGTTCACATACAGAGCAAGTTAAGTATCGCATAGGGCGTCAGCCTGCTTCTGGAGCTGGGATCCATGAAGAGATTGTAGATGCTCTTACTGAGGGCACAGCAGATACCGACAACTCCTTTTCCCAGTAACGTGGTTTGGCTTTATTCACAAGCAATGGGAAAAGCACTTTACTGAAAATGTGTTTTCACAGGTGGGAAACCAGAGCACACCTTGCTTAGCTGTTCAATAAGAGCGGTCCCACAGAACTAAAGTAGTAAAATCAATAAAAAGTCAGAATTAGTACTGCCTTGTACAGCTTTCATTTCCATTTCATTTTGCATGAGCTGTTTCTGGGAATCTTTAACACCACAGTCACATACTGTATCGGTGCAGGATCTCCGACATTTAGCATTGTTGATGGACCTGACCTAGATATAAATTGGGGCTACACAGCAAAGGGGTTTGTCTGTAAAACCAGGCTCTGCTGCATTCGTTGCAGAAGCTGGAAAATACTGAGAAGTAAACACGAGCTTTTGCAAAGGGAAATGAGGAATAGATTTTTCCAGGAGGATAAATACTTTTCTCAAAGAGTTCATTTGTGATATAGAAACAGTGTTCATTAATTGTGGCTTCCTCCTTTTCTGGTTGCTCACCATGGCATCTTGCAATGTACTTTGAAAAGTATCCTGTATTTCTATAGCTGAAATTTTTCACATCTGTGCTTAAATGTGACAATTGATTTTAAACACCCCTCGTCCTAGATGTCTTAAATTGACCATATAAAGTTAGGGAAACTTTTTACCCTAAACTTCAATGCATCACTTTTTTCCCCACAAGCATTTTGTGAAAAGCCGTGTCTGTTGAAGCAGCAAATCAATAAAAATGCCCCATAAGCACCCACAACAAAATTAATTAAGCCACAGGGAGGATGCAAAGCTCTGTACAGGATGCAAAGCTCTGTACAGGGTACAAACCTACATACTATTTAATTGCCTAAATGAAGCAGTAGTCCTGTGAGAGAAAACACTAAATTATGGGATCACAGGCCTAAGGATCTGTAACAAACAGTATCAGCAAGAGGATAAAGACAGAAGTATCCTGACAGTCTTGACTTCGATACTTAATGAGCTTCCAGAGCTTGACTTTCCAAACTTACTGATTTTTATTATAATACCAGTATTTTTAAGACAAAAGTCCTTTAGCATTTTATGAAGTAGAATGCATACAGCATTCTAACAGAAGTGCAGACCTCATATCTATGACAAGCTATATATTGTAAGAAATATTATTGAAAAAAAAAAATCTTCAAATCAACTTTGTGTATGCTTGCTGGAGAATTGAAGAAACCAACCCAAAACGTCTGTTGGGGTTCTTTTTACTAGTACAAGCAATCCTGCGGTACTTATGCACTATACTGAATGTGAGTTTAGTGCATCAGCTTGCAAACAATTTTTTGGGGAAGTACCAAATTCTCACTGAACTCTTAGTGTTATTCTTCGGTTTCGTATTTTTTAGAAGAGCAGTTTGACCAAAAAAGCAGTTTTAGACAAACATGGAAGGTATACTCTTAATACAAATAAGATCACTTTACAAATTCGTGTGAAGACTTTCCCACTTCTTTCATGGCAAAGGGCATCGCAGCATGGGACGGTTGTGATCTAAATCCATAATTCAGGAAGTCTTATGCACAGCGCTACTTTTATACAATTCTTTTCCCTATTGATTAGCACATCAGGAACTACAATTCTTTTCTCTAGGGATAAGAAGTAGTTTATTGGATGTTATTTAAAGAATAAAACATTGATAAACTAGTTGTTATCCTTTCATGTAGTCAAAGTATTTTAATTTAACAAAACTGATCTTTGATAGAATTATTCTTTCAAGCTAATACTAATTAGACTATTTACTACTGGAAGCCCCCTTTGCATGTTCCCACTTAGAGATGCATCTTTATTACTGCTGAACTTTAAAAAAAACAACTTCCAGAATTTTTTTTTTTAATAATTGCTAGAGCAAAAGTTTCTTCCTCCCCAAAACTGAATGCTTGGAACCAAAAATACAAATATTTACAAAAATATTTCCCGGGTTGCCAGTAGTACCATACCCTGGATTTTGCATTCCCCACATGTCTCTGCAATTCATATTTCTAGACTTCCCTTGGGGTCGTTTTGAGGACACAATACACATGGTCTGACATTACAGAAGTTTAGCCAGAGCTTGGCCCATGCAGTCACGCCGCCACCCCTGCTGCAGTAGCTGCGCAGTGAAAGCAGGCAGAGAGCCTCATTAGCCTGCAAACAGCTTCACAACGACACTGCCGCTGAAACAAGTTTTCAAACTACGCTCTCAAAACATGCTCTAGGCTAGTGCCCCCTTTACTATGCTGAAATTGGGCGTACAGTTCCTCAGTCACCAGACACTTCATTCCAGGCTTAACTCCTTCAGCACAGGGTGTTACAGTGTCCCGGTGACGGAACAGTTCGATGCTCTTCCCACGCTTTTTTCCCCTGAGCTGTTCAGTCCTCCTTGCCAGGAAGTTTATTGCTAGCTAACAGTACCTGTTAAGCTCTGTGCAGCCAAGTGCTCTACATTCAATTTGCAAAACAATCTACCTACAAAACTTGTTTAAAAAGAGTTATTTGTAACCTGGGTTAGTTCTCTCAACCAGCGCACAGACAACTGCACTGAGGTGCAAGGTTGTAGTGAGGTGGGTGTTGGTCTCTTCTCCCAAGTAACTAGTGATAGGACAAGAGGAAATGGCCTCAAGTTGCGCCAGGGGAGGTTTAGATTGGATATTAGGAAAGATTTCTTTACTGAGAGGGTGGTGAAGCATTGGAACAGGCTGCCCAGGGAGGTGGTGGAGTCACCATCCCTGGAGGTTTTCAAAAAACACATAGACCTGGCACTTGGGCACATGATTTAGTGGGCATGGTGGTGTTGGGTTGATGGTTGGACTTGATGATCTTAGAGGTCCTTTCCAACCTTAATGATTCTGTGATTCTATTCTATAATTCTATGAAACAGCTGAGCAGACAGGAAAAAGTGGAAATGGGAGTTGTATCACCGTTTATCAATCCATCACATCTCTTCTTTAATTTTAGTCAATTAAACAGGTTTTAAACCCATCGGTGCAACTACCAGCTTCCATTTTACACCGTAGAGACAGTCCGCGTCCGTCACCTTCGCCTCCAACTCAGAGACCTGGGCAAACATGTATTACCACATAGGGAACATGTTTCATTATTTTTAAAATAAAAGCACCGTTGTTTAATGACAGCAAAGACTACAGTTTGTTAAATAATTAAGTGGTCCTTCCTCTTTTTTTGTAAACTGTTGTTCCACTAAGGGAAAAGTCTAGCCATATTTACCACTGTGGAGGTATTCAACAGTGTCCATTTAAGACAAGTTCTGGGAGAGGACATGAAGGAGAGCATTCTCAAAGTATTTTAAATATATAATTTAGGGTACATAAGGTATATAATTTAAGTTTAAAAAAAACCAAAAAACAAAACTGAATAAAAACATGGGTTTCTTCCAAAGAGAAGGTCAAAGCACTATATTATACAAAAATATCCAGTGTTGAAAGTGAATTTACCTTCACCTTTTGTGAATAATACTTCCCTTTATTCCTATTCCATCAGTTTGATTATCCGTATTGCAAAAGTCAGTCCACCACTACACAGGTTTAAGAGGAATTTTCAAAGCTATTGAGCACATATTTTTTACCTCATTTTTATTTTCCCATTGATGTCAAAGGGAAAACAACTCAAGCTGATGCTGTGCACTTTTGGAAGTCCTACTTGAGAATGCAAAGGAGATGAATGCTCAGAAATTATAGGAGGTTGTTTTGCAAATAGTTTTGTGCTTAAGAAAGAAAAGTTGTCATTGCTTTATTGTAAATCCTTCATTTTTTTCCACAGTATCTGTCTGGAGTAACTGCATCCGCTCGTTATTTTGATCTGCTATGTTTAATGTGGAGTTCTGTGTTTAGGACTGCATAATTGCTGTTTTCTTGTTATAGAACATTAACTTTATGCTTCCAGTAACAACTTTATAATGAAAATACTAATACAAATGGGGGCAGTGCAAACTGCACATTTACAAATCTCTCCACAGCTTAGTATGAGGCTTATCATAAGTCTTGCCATCTCAGGATGGTCTAGTCCACTGATACTGATTACAGTGCACAGTTAATTTAAAAATTATCTCCTGCAGGCCTGAGAGAAAGGCAACAATTATAAATAACTTCAGAAAAAAATATATACATACTGGAAATACTTCTAATAATCAGATTCTAGTTTTCTCAGCGTAGCAATATAATCACTGCAGGACTTAGAAATACCACATATTAATCACATTTCTGCTTGCAGGTTCATACTGTTTAATCCTATTACAACTGTACAGCATGTTTTTCCTTTACTAGGTGATGTCAGACTATCTGGAGACAGCAGCGCAGTGGGAACACTGTGCAGGTTTAAATGGTGTTTTTCCTTGTTCTTTTAAGGACTTTTTGATTGGGGGTTGCTTTCTTACACAAGCTCCTATGGAACAAGAAATTATATTTAAAAAAAACCAAACAAAAATTAAGAAGAAACGTTACTATGTGCTGTTTCTTCTAGTCTAGTGCAAAATGAACACCATGCAGCTGGACCGAGATAGGAATGCATGTGGGAAAGCAAACGTTGCAAGAAGCTTTTCAAATATACTACTGTCAAAATAGATAATTATTTATATTTGTGATGATGTATAAAAAAAATACAGTGCGACATCTGAACAGCACCCTGATTTCATTCTCTTCACATTTACTGTAATTCAATGTATATGTACCAAATAGAAAAAGTAAATTCATAGTACGAAGAGCGTATTCTCAATACCACTAAGAGACAGCGGTGTTGAAAAAGGCACAAAGACAGGTGTAGGACACAGACATCTTTGTTATCATATTCCTACTGGGAAAGCCGCCACAGCTTTCACTGAAGAGCGAGCTATTTATAGGACAGTACAGCAGAGAGGAAAAACAGCACCAATCATGCTGGTTTTGATTTATTAACTCTACAGTAGGAATTTGACAACCATGATACACCCAAGCTGCAAACTGGACAAATTTGACAGTTCCTACATGATTTGTATGATTTTGATTTAATTAGACATTGCATCACATGTTTGGCTTTGGCAGAGTACTGTTCTACTCTTAATCTTCATCAATTTCCTGCAAGATTAGCATGTCATTAAATACTTCATAGCTTCATTTCCCGCCTAGGAAAGTGAGAACCACCACTGCTACCTACCTAAATGGTTTTAGTTCCTCCAATTAATTAATATGTATATATATAATTTTACATGCACACCCAATTACCCTCGTTCTTTTCCACCTACGCTTTACCTGTGCTACTAAAATGCATGTCTTATAATTTATTTACTGCTGCTGCTTTTTTTTTCCTCAATAAGCTTAAATAGAATATGACACACCTTCATCTATCTATCAAGCTCAATGGGTAAGGCAACTATAAGTTTGTGCAGTGCTCATTGCTTTATTACTAAAACTATTTCAGAATTACAAGAAACAGTACATATACGTTACTATATCCTTAGGAATTTCACCCAGAGAAGGAGAAGGAAAAATAATGGGGATTTCCTTACAAGCAAGTAAAAAGTAGTTTGTTTATTGGAAGCTTTCCTTTTCTGGTAAAAAATACCTTCTTATAAAAATGCGGTAAAAAATAACCGGTGTTAGTTATACTCTGACAATTGTCTATCAAATACATGCAACTGAATATTTTTAAGTCAAAGACCACTGCTTCTTCTCATACAAAATCACCACAGAATTGAGGCAGTCTGCAAGTGTAGCATTCACTGTCCCTATTCTTTTAATGATATTTTTTACATAAGACAGTAATTAAGTAAAGAATCTCCCGTTCTTGGGGATTGGAGATGGCACCTTTCAGTGTCCTCAGCTCACAGGCAACGCCCGACCCACTTTCATGAGCATCTGAAGTCAGGATGCTGGGCTTTGAGCAGCAGTGACTGAGGCATGGGCATACTTTCCTCTCCTCACTCTGTATGGATGAGTATGCTAAGATATGGGAAAAAATCTGCAGCTAAGTTCTTCAGAGCCTGTCTTCCTGCAGCTTCTAGAGGTCTTCGGGTCATCCAGACTTTCCCCCTGACTGCAGAAGGAGACTGATGGGACTGCTGTGACCATCTAAACAACATTATGAAGGAGCATATGCCTACTTAGGAAACACGGCATAAAAAAGTTAGGGTATCTAACTTGTGTAATGTCCATATCATTGATTTCCTCATTAGTCTTTGCATATTACCTTGCAACTTCCACAATTATCACAGCCCAAGTTAGGGTATCTAACTTGTGTAATGTCCATGTCATTGATTTGCTCATTAGTCTTTGCATATTACATTGCAACTTCCACAATTATCACAGCCTGATAGTTCAGTCTTTGACATAGTAAATATTGATGACAGAAAAACCTCCTTAAAAAGGGAAAAGCTGTAAATAAGTCCTTCTTTGGAGTAATATTGCTTGACTGGCAGAAAGTCCTATCACCACCTATTCATTCTTTGCTCCTTACAAGGAGGAAAACATACGCACTGCACAGTGTTTGTGGCTGTTTTAACCAAAACCCCTCCATCTCTCTTACAGATGAGTTTTGAAGATTATCTACTTAGGAAACACGGCATAAAAAAGTTAGGGTATCTAACTTGTGTAATGTCCATATCATTGATTTCCTCATTAGTCTTTGCATATTACCTTGCAACTTCCACAATTATCACAGCCTGATAGTTCAGTCTTTGACATAGTAAATATTGATGACAGAAAAACCTCCTTAAAAAGGGAAAAGCTGTAAATAAGTCCTTCTTCGGAGTAATATTGCTTGACTGGCAGAAAGTCCTATCACCACCTATTCATTCTTTGCTCCTTACAAGGAGGAAAACATACGCACTGCACAGTGTTTGTGGCTGTTTTAACCAAAACCCCTCCATCTCTCTTACAGATGAGTTTTGAAGGTAGCATAGAGATTACACCACAAAATGTTTGAAGGAAAAGTTACAGTTGTACAATTTTCCTAAAATCAGAAATGTTGCTCCTCTTTTGAATACTCCAGCTACTGAAATGTGATGATAACAACACTGAATTGGATCGTCTACAAGAAGTCTGTGTAGGAGAAGAGGACTTCATTTCTCTAAGCTCCATCTGCTAGGGCTGTCAGAGGCTCCAGTTAAACTCCTTAACTGGTATAAGCTGTTTGAATTTCTTGTTTTATTACTCCTTCAGTTTAAGCTAGTTTCTTCAGGTTTCATTGTGTCATATCTCAAAACCAGGTAACTGTATGCTCTGTCGAGTATTGTTCTCTTGGCCATGCTACCAGGGTTTTCCTGGTCCAAGAATGACTTTTTTTTTTCTGCCCCTCTCCTGTCTGATAAAAACTTGTTGAGTGTGTTTCATTTGCAACTCCAGTGCTCTAATGAGATAATTGCTCAAATTGGAGGGTAAAAGAAAGTACGTTTTTTAGCTTGCACACGATATTTCCCCTATTTTTGGAGTGTTCTCTAGGTCATTCTTTGTGTTATTTTAACAATGAGTGGAAAATTAAGCTTTAAAGGTTTAGCTGTATTTCTTTCTGCCTCACTTCTCTTTCTGTGAAAGAACAGCACAGTTGCGTAATATGTGAAGTGCAGTCCCTAACAACCATCTGCTCAGTCTACTTTCATTAGTACATCACATCAAGGGTTTGGGGTTTTTTGGGTTTTATTTTTGTAACACAACCACCATCACTTAAACATCTAATAAAGATACACAAGCTCAGTTTTCATGTTCATACAGGGAAACTATGCTAATAAATTAGTCATCCCTGCCATATCTCAGCTGTCAATTTTGCAAAGCATGTTTATGATTAAACCCACTTATGTATCGTGTACATTTCACGTGCTTTACAAGACTGTTTACATTTGCTCATATTTAGTATCTCCTGATATATTCTGAAGCATAACTGAAGCCTGATTATAATCTCATTCATATTAATGAAAGCCAGAAGAAGATACCTTGGAAATCAGTGGTGTCCCCCGGATGTAACAGAATTTACTGGAGTCAGGATCTGTCCTTCAGTCACAACAACTACAGATTGATTAAATGCGCTCAAGTCAGCACTACTATTCTGCTATAAAAACAACCATCAAATTTAATTAATAGATGTGAGCTATCACTGAGATCAAGGCATTGGAAGCCATTAGTTTAGTGTGACCTCACTTATCTATTTTTCTAGCAGAAATGCTGCAAGCTCAAACAGAAATTCAGGGTACTTCAGTACTCTAGGACTTTCCAAGATCCCATCTGGATGGACAGGAGGAAATCTGTCCAAAGACCAGCAGAACCTTCACGTACCTTGCAGCTCCCATGCACGCAGGCCATGTCTGCAAGAGCTTCAGTACTGAAACTGTCTGAGAAAAGTCAGAGCTTGGCATAGTACAAACCTCCACATGCCCACTGCCACACAGAAGTACGCATTTTGGTCCTCTCCCTGAGTCCTGAGAGGGAAGGAAAGCTCATCCCTATCACTGGGAAAGCGTAGATAGTGATCTTTCATCCATAAGGGCAAACTGAAGTCTGCCATCGATGGCTTTGGGGAAGGCTTCAAATATCATTGTATCTCCATCTCCTCCCCTTCACTCCAAAAAGAGCTGATGCCTACCTAAAAGCTACCAGCATGGTGTGATGGGTTGGCCCTGGCTGGACACCAGGACCTCACCAAAGCTGCTCTGTCCCTGCCCTGCCCA
>NW_010546430.1:0-12211 GCF_000687285.1 Phaethon lepturus | reverse complement strand
TTGCAGCCTTCCAGCACTTAAAGGGTGCTTATAAGAAAGATAGGGCCAGACTTTTTAGCAGGGCCTCTTGCAATAGGACAAGGGGTAATGGTTTTAAACTAAAAGAGGGCAGATTTAGACTACACATAAGGAAGAAATTTTTCCCTATAAGTGTGGTGAAACCCTGGCCCAGGTTGCCCAGAGAGGTGGTAGATGCCCCATCCCTGGAAACATTCCAGATCAGGTTGGACGGGGCTCTGAGCAACCCGATCTAATTAAAGGTGTCCCTGCTCATTGCACGGGGGTTGGACTAGCTGACTTTAACAGTCCCTTCCAACCCAAACTATTCTCTGATTCTATGATTCTGTGTTCTCTCTCCGAAACCTGGCTGCCCAACCCTCAAGTCCTCAGGCCCAATTTTCCATCTTTAAAGTGGGGATAATTGCATTTGTCTCTGTTACTGGAATGAATTGAAGCTTGTGCAATGCCCCTAGACCACAGGGGTGCATGTGAGGACATAATATCAGGCTGGCTCCAGCAAACATGTTATCCTGTACAAAATCAGAATGATATATGTATCGGAGAACAAAAGCATGCAAGGGTGGATAATGAAAACCTCAGAGATGTTGTAATAAAGTGCAAAATTTTAGCACAATTCAAAAATTTAGGAAGTAAATTATTTAACTCCTAGTATCCCACAGCCTAGTTCAGGGTACAGGGGACACACACCTGACGTTGGCTCTGTCCTCCCTATCTTAATACCTTCAGCAGCCATTGCTCTCAAGCAGAAATCAGTAGTGACTTACAGATGTTTATTGGGACTTTACTTTCCCTATATCTGCCTTCTCCCTCTGTGTACAAAATACTAGTGATGGGGTTGATCAGAATGGTCTGTAATGAGCACCAGTGCCCCATAACTTTGAGGATCTTGTGTAGTGTTGGAAGAGAATTAGACCTCTCAGTCCTGTAGTTTGAGTGCGGTACAGGTGAGTATGAGCAGCAGTGAGCAGTTGGGAAGGAGCACAGGCGAGCTAGCATCGAATCACTGTGATTCATCAATGAATGATTCATAGACACGACTGGTGGTGTATTACACATTTCCTTTCAGCTCTATGCGCTTGCTTTTCCTTCTTGTATATGAAACAACAGTACCCTATGCAGGCAGCCAGACCCTCTTTTCTTTTCTCCTCCTGCCACACAAGACTTAAAAGGTGTGACAGTAAATTACTCAGCAGAAGCTCCGTCTGTCCAACGGGGTGAGGACTAGAACTGTAATTTGCACTTCTAGGCCTGGAGCCTTCACTGTTTAAAGTGTTTATAATGACCACAGAAATGGTTAATATAGTTCAGTAATTTGTATTAATTTTTTGCATACAGATGATACTGGTTTATAAATATTTGTCTAGATATAAATCTTATTCTGTTTTGCATTATCTTGGGATGCTGGTTCACAAGCCCAGCTGCTGTATTGGCTCCTACCCCTCACCACTGTAGACAAACCAAGTGGTCAGAAAGTAATTACTCAAAATCCATAAGTCATATCCTGATGTGAAAGGAAAACTTTGATTGTTTCTAGCTTCTTCTAATATATTGGGCTGCAAAATGCTGGTGTTCAGCTGACGCTTTCTCAATGGCTGAGCAGGAAGGAGCAGACAGCTGGGGATAAGAATCACTGTAGTGTCCCAAGAAAATCTACCCCTGCTCATCTGCCTGTAGCTGCAGAGATGGTGGACATGAGAGAACAGTGGGCTAAGAACAATAATAGGAAAGGAATAAGCTAGAGAAGAAAAGAAAATATGCTTTAAGAAAGAAAAGAGAGAAGAGAAACAGTGAAGGGAAGAGAGAGTGCAGAAATTAAGTCTCTTGATCATTTGATATTTCATGTCCTGGGAACCAGCCTAAGTGCCCCAGTATCAGCTGGGCAGTTCTTAGATTTCTACTGGTGTGACATTGACTTTAGATTAGCTGTTGGTGACCCAGCGTTCTTCCTGTCTAGTCACTAACTTGGACTATATCTTTATTTGCTAAGAAGAAATTTCTTTTTTCAACTAAGCTGTGCCCAGAACAAGCAGATCTAGGATTGCTGTCAGGTAGAGAGACTGAAATGGGTGCCTGCTGCATAAGAGTACCAGGGTCTGCGTGGTTTAGTGCTTTTTGATTTCCACAAAAGTGTGCAGTGCAACTTCATCACACTCTCTGCTGGATGCCTCTCAGATGGATTCCCCAGGATGATGGGGAAAGAATTAATTTTTTCCCTGGTTAAGATAATGAACACTGACTTAATCTCTCTTTGTAATTAAAAAAATTACATATTATAACTTTTGACTCTGTGCCAGACCCCAGGCTTTCTCTTGTGCCAACTGAAATGGGAAGTAAAATGCATATTTTCTAACAGTGAGGGTTATTAACCACAGGACTAAACTACTGAAAGAAACATTAGCTTCTTATTTTTTTGTCTTCAGATCAATACCAACTACTTTACTGGAAGAGATGTTTCAGATCTCAGAAAAAAAGACTTATTTGACTCAGTGTAGGAGTGATTGGGTAGAACATGTAGCTTGTAACAAGCAGAATGTTAGAGACATTCTCTAATTGCCCCTTTCCCACCTAAATTCTGTATCCTTTGTTTCTTTCTCTCTTAATTCCCTTGGGGAGAGGGGTCTGCTTTCCATGATGCTTCATTACATTGTCAAAGCTTCTTAAGAACTAAAATTCTGACATTCAGAATTGGTTAATTCTCAAGCAGTAAGATGGTATGTATGATGGAGCAGTAATTTCTGAGATTTTTGCTTTGGTTTTGTATGTGTTGTACTTAGTTCTTCCAGAATGGGCTTTTGGAAGGGACAGTTGGATCCATTATGAGCTGAGAAGCATCCCCAGCACTCACAGCACTCAGATCCAGCTGATGGTGCGCACCCGTATATCCCACAGCACCCTTCTCAGCTTGGCCTCTGCAGATTGGACTGGATACATCCGACTGGAGGTGAGCAGTCCAAAAGCCATTCTGTTCCAGTGCTCTTAACTTGTCATGGAGTACCCCAATATGAGAAAAAGATGCAGTTTCTGATTAAGGACACCTATTTTTTTAATGTAATATAAAGCAAGAATTTTCCGCATGAGGGTAACTACTCTCATTTGTGTTGTACTTCTCAGTATTACCCTTTCATAGCATAGATTCTAGCTGTCTCACTGCAAAAAATACAGGTGAATGAGTGCATGTGATACACCTGAATGGGGAAGATTGTTTTGTCCTGTTTGCCTTTTCCCATTGCTTCTATCTGTTTCTGGCTATAAAACTTGTCTCTACGTTTTTTTTTTTAAAAAGGTGTCTGGATTATATTAGCCAGAGAGAGGCTAATTATTCCAGGTGTAACAGGAGGGTCAGCTGGGAAGACTTGGACATAGACATCAATAGGGAGAAGATTGATAAAAAGGTTCATGTGAGTTAGAAGAGAGGGTGGCCTGTAAAGAAAAAAGCTGATAATCCCTGGACTTTTCATATTCTTGTGGTAATTTTTATCTGTGAATAAAGCACTTAAATGGAAGTGGTACTCTTGTTGTTTAAAAACTCAGGTCCATTTCTTAAGTCAGGACAGTGTAATAACATTTAGAAGTGCACTTCTGCTATTAAATATCTTTATTGTTGTCTTCTAGGTGGTTGAGGGTTTCTTTAGTGTTAACTTCAGCTTGGGGGACAAAAATCACTCTCTGAGAATGAGTACATTACGTATAAACAATGGCCAGTGGGTTCTTCTGACCATGGAGCGCTACAACAATGAATTTACCCTGCGTGTTAACGGCGGTGGAGGTGATCAAGAAGTGACCTCTGTCTTGGGTACAAATAGATGGTTTGAAATGGATTGGACAACCATTGTCCTAGGAAACCGCCTTCCCAATCATTCAGAGAGTGATTTCCAAGGTACGTGATATGATAAGTTCCCAAAATTAGGGAATTGAAGCTAAAAGGGGAATCTAGGAGTGTATTGGAGAGTCTAAAACCCAGGTAAGAATTCCCACGGCAACGACTATGCCCATGAAATCCTGTTGCCTCTGCTAGGGAATTCAGAACTAATGTTCAACTCTCTGTTTGCCATTGTATCTGGTCTTGGTGAAGATGTAAGATTTCCTGTAGATATTGAAAGATAGCACTATAGATCTTTATTTCCCATTCCAGAGGCCCCAAGTAGGGAACTCATGCTGTGATCTTCACTCCATTTTTGCTTTGTAAGGGTTTAAGGAGCACAACACAACACCTCCTCATAGGAGAAGGATTTGGAAGGCGCTGTCCATTTCCTGGGATGGGGTGCTGGGACTTAGAGGTCATGGCTCAACAGAAGACAGCTTTTTCCATTCTGTTGCTTCTCATTCAGCCACACTTTTAAGACTATATTTTAAATCTAAGTTAATTTAGTGGAGCTCTTCTTGTTCATAGCACTGTAATGCTAAATCATTGCATTGGTACAACCAAGCTGTCCTGGAGAAGTATTGCCAATCTGCAGATTGGCCAGGGCACATAGGCACGTGTCCTGTAGCTCTTCTTCTAAAATAAAACTGATAAGCAGTGTACGGATCTTTTAAAATAATATTTTAAGTTTTTTACAATGCTCTAAGATCCCCTGCATATGTATTGGGTGCAAGGCTTGAGGTGGGGTAGTTGCTAACTCAATGTATTTCTCTGTGTACTCCCCTGCTTTGATGCAGGTTGTATGCGTGATGTCCAGCTGAATGGTCAGCCGCTTCTCGTGGAGGGCAAAAGCACGGAGTTTGGCTTAATTCTGAGGCGGCAAGGTGTCACAATGGGATGCCATTCCAGTGCCTGCAGCAGCCAGCCCTGTTACAGCCCTTTCCTTTGTGTAGACCTGTGGAGAAAATATGAATGCCGGTACATTAAGCTTTTGTTTTCATCCAGGGATGGTTGGGAAGCTCTTTCATACTATCTTAGTTCAGGTAACTTGCTAACAGTGAAACTTCCTGCTGCTGTTGGCCAGAGAGGGACATCCCAAGAACAAATCCTGCTCTCCATCCCATCTCCCACCATGGGCCAAACTTCCCTTTTCCTGCAAGTCTGATATGGAACCTATTTACTCCGGCCTTTTTTCCATGGTGAGAAGATCACAGGCCAGTGAGGAAGTGAAATACCCTTTGATAAAAGGTGTACTGCAAAAGCTTTGGTCTCTCCTCTGTGTGAATATATATCTATATTGTGATATAGCACATATATATAGCGTGTATATATATAAAAAATCCATGTTGCATATACAATATATATTTACATATATTTTCTGTAAAGAAGTTGAAATCAATCATATTTTATATGAAGCAATGAGACTTTCAGAATTAGACTGTCACAAAACTGGATTTTAAAATTGGCTGCCCAAGGCCAGAACCAAAGCCTACCAGGTGGTATCCTAAACAGTTAGTTCCTTAGAGAAGATCCACTCTTTATAGAAAATTTTCAAAACTTGTATTAAAATATACAAATCAAAATACAGGCATTTCTGTTAAAAAAACCCCAAGCATACACACATGCAGGACTGGGAGAAGGAGCAACTTGCATTCCTTCAATTCAGCCAAAATTTGGCACTTCTGAGGCCTAGTGATTCATTGCTGAAAGAGGCTGAGATGGTCTTAAGTGTGCCTTGGGACACTCCCTTCTTCCATCTACTTGTGAAAGAACAATATGAAGGCTCCTCCATTTATTCACTAGTATTTCTTCTATGGATTGCGAAAGTAGGTGTGTGCTCCTCACAGCATTACTGCACAGCCTCTCCAGTTGTATCTCAGAAGAGATCACTTTCTTTTCCAACTAAAGTCCTAAAAGACAAGATCGTCATTCTGAGGAGGTCAATGGCACCTCTTTCCCAAAGGCCCAGATGAACTTTACAAAGCTTATACTGGATCCCGTTGATCTCAGGCATCCATTTCCTTCTAGGGATTTTGAACATGTCTGTAGAAAAAGGGTTAGTCTGTTCAGAAGCTGACAGATCCCTTTTTTAAGGAAGGAGTGAAGTTCTTCTGCATATCTTCTGGATAGGGAAAGCAGAACATACATTCATGTTTTCATAAGCCTATAGCTCACTATGTTAGAGTTTACATCTATTTCATACTCTCAGTGTGGATTTATGGTTTGCTTGAAAAGACTTTAATTATTGGCTTTAAGGAAATAGTAACAAACTTTTGCAAAAATAACATACAACTCCAGGTGCTTTGCTTGCCTAAAAGGTATCTTCTGCTTTTGTTGTTCAGGTGTCCAGCTGGGAAAGTAGAAGTGACTGACAACCTTACAGGGCTCAGACACTGTACCTCATCACCTTGTGGACACTGGACCTGTAGGAATGGGGGTACCTGTGTGGCTCAATCCCAAGATAAGACTATTTGCCAGTGCCCCGAAGGTTACAAGGGAAGATGGTGTGAAATTAGCCAGGTGAAGGCTAGAAGACCTGTTGGACTCAGCTCTGGCTCTATTCTGGCAATCAGCATGTGCCTCCTTGTCTTCCTAGGTAGGAAAGCACGTACTTTTTTTCTTTCTTTTTAATCTTGTACCTTGCTCCATTGAATCAAATCTGCTGTAGCCTTGGATGTTGTGATCAGTGTTTCACATTTTTCTGGAGATCAGCAGTTGAGAGTTCATTTGAGGATGCTAAGAGACAGGCATCAGCACATAGTTACAGTTTACTTGCTCTGAAGACAGTTCAAGCAAATTTAGGACTTCTGTCTTTAAGAATAATTTATTTTCAATCCTTCTTAAATAAGAGCTTCCCATCTATGTGTGCAACCACATCCATCTGAAACTCCCACCTGCACTGAGCCCCTACATTTGTATTAGGTAGGACCTACACCTGGTATGTGCTATTCACATAATAGGAAGGCAGAGAGCTTTCCCTAGAAAGTTTATGATTTTAATAGGCAAGCCTCATTAAGAGGGTAGGGCAGAAAGAAATGTTCACAGCGTGTCCAGTTTCAGGCACACTTTGGCTGAAAAGTTAATAACACCATAAAACTGTTTCTCATATTGATAAAGAAAAACTGCATACACATCTCAGAATAGTAAAGATTCCATGATTATATTACACTTGTAACCTTCATTAAAACAGTGTTTTACTTACTTTGGGTATCTTATTTACTCAGGATTGGTGAAAGGCCAGAGATTGGCCAAAATGCCTTCTATTTAAATGGATTCCTTTAGGTAAGTAAAATACCCTTTTAATGAGGTTTATGATGTAATATACATAGCTGATTCTTTAAATTCCTGAATATAAGTTGTTTATATATTAACAATTACGCATCTCTTACCTGGGCATTTGATTGTCAAATTAAGAGTCAATGTAATATCTCAGGTGTCGTATAACTACTTGTTTATCATGCATCATACTGTGTCATATGTCATATAATACGTGTCTTTTTTTCTTCCAGCACTCTTGGTCTCCTACACGGTGTGGAGTCAGTGGGGAAGTTCAGGGTTTCGGAAAGGAGGAATTTACCATATTCCTGAAGAGCGTGAAAGCTGGGAGGATGTTAGAGAAAATGTCTTTAATTATAATGAAGAAGGAGGTGGAGAACGTGACCAGGTATGATGCAGCTTCAATCCAGTCTTTGCAAATCCAACCTCTCCTTATCTTTCCAGCCCAGACTTTTTGTTTAACTTACTGTTCTTATCCAGTTGGCTTTTTTTTTTATAACCTGAAATACTCTTGAATGGGAGTATTCTATTTCAATCCAGTCTTCAACCAGTACCTTTCATGCTGCTGGTCATCTGAGGCCACCTTTGAAGGGGCTGCTCTGGACTCAGCATTCTTGCTTGAGGTGAAGACTATCATTACATAAAAGAATTTGGTATGATCTGAACTTAGCCCTCTGAACTAGGCCCTCTCTTCAGTTTGTAAAAAACTCACAGAATCCAGTTTTGTGTTGCACTGAGTTTTAAAACATTTTTTGGAACCTGTTTCCTTTTGTGTTGTTTCTCTCTGATATTTCCATTCTTTTTTTTTCCAGAATGCTTATGATATACATGAACTGAAGAAACCTCTCCATACCATTCCCCACTTCTCCTTGAGGGCAGCTGCTCCACGCTCCAGGACACCCACTGGCCCCAAAAGAGACTCATTCCCAAAACATGCACATCAGAAACAATCAACATCTGCAGTTACCAGTGTCCCAGACTTCAAGAAATATGTTTCTCAAATCATCTGGGATGCAGACCATGATCTACAGAGTCTTCCAGCTGACACTATTCACTTTTACTGCTTAGAAGGGCAATGCTCTTTAGCAGGGAGCCTTAGTTCCTTAGACTCCATTAGTGGTGATGAAGACCTAAATTATGATTGCCTCCAAGAGTGGGGGTCAAAGTTTGACAAGCTTAAAGAATTCTATAAGGTCTCAAATGAACATTTGTAACCAGAGTTAAAGGAACTTGAAACATTGCCATGACATATGGACACTACTTTTAAAAATTACTTTTTTTACGTATAAGGTACATCAAGTAACTTAACCTGATGCAAGGTTTTAGTTACAGTAGTATGATATACTCACTTTTCCCACAAGTGATAATCCAAACAGTCTTTTTATATGCGCTGTACAGTTATTTAATGGTAGAAGTGCAAAGACTTTTAAAGCATGAATCTTCTTGAAAACCGTGGAACACAGGATTCGTATAGAACAGCATTATAATATCCCTTTTTATTTGTGTAGACCACAGCGACTTACTATAGAATCATAGAATCATTTGGGTTGGAAGGGACCTTTAAAGGTCATTTAGTCCAGCCCCGCTTCAACTAGATCAGGTTACTGAAAGCCACATCCAACCTGACCTTGAATGTTTCCAGAGATGGGGCATCTACCACCTCTCTGGGCAACCTGTACCAGTACTAAAATTGTCCTGGATGCAAGAACGTGAATTACCGTATCCTGGCCTGAATCCAAAGCAGCATGGCTAGCAGCAGGTTGAGGGAGGGGATTTTGCCCTTCTGCTGCCCTCTGGTGAGACCTCACCTGGAATCTTGCGTCCAGCTCTGGAGCCCTCAGCACAGGAAAGACATGGACCTGTTGGAGTAGGTCCAGAGCAGGGACACCAAAATGATCGGAGGGATGGAACACCTCTCCTGTGAAGACAGGCTGAGAGTTGGGGTTGTTGAGCCTGGAGAAGAGAAGGCTCTGGGGAGACCTTCTTGCAGCCTTCCAGCACTTAAAGGGGGCCTATAAGAAAGATGGGGACAGACTTTTTATCAGGGCCTCTTGCAATAGGACAAGGGGTAATGGTTTTAAACCATTTAAACTAAAAGAGGGTAGATTTCGAATAGATAAAAGGAAGAAATGTTTCCCAATGAGGGTGGTGAAACCCTGGCACAGGTTGCCCAGAGAGGTGGTAGATGCCCCATCCCTGGCAACATTCCAGGTCAGGTTGGACAGGGCTCTGAGCAACCTGATCTAGTTGAAGATGTCCCTGCTCATTGCAGGGGGGTTGGACTAGATTACCTTTAAAGGTCCCTTCCAACCCAAACGATTCAATGGTTCTATGATTCTATTATTATCTCCCTAGTATTAATATGATTACTATCAGGTGGGTAGCAATGGGTAGGACTTTTTTTTTAAATTGCATTCATTTTAGACTGTGAAATGTTTATTAGAAATGTTAAATATAAAACGTTTTAAATTTCTGTTTTTCTTGTCAGCTTTTGTCTTATCCTCCTAAACTGTAATCTCCCTGACATCACACATGCCATCTCACTCACTGTTACAGGCTGCCCAACTGTATGAAACTTTTCTGTCTGACCCTTTTTCTAATTACCTGTTAAAGAGGTTGAAATAGTGGAAAAATCCTAGCTGTGAGTAGCACTTTGCTGCCATGACAATTTACACTCTTAAAAGCGGTTGTCAGATGTGGGAAAAGTTTATATTCAGTAAGCTTTTATTTCTGACTTCGCTTTCCACATGGAACCCTTCTTCAAAGTGTGCAGCTGGAAAACAGAAGAGCTGATAGCAGGTGTGAAGAGAAGCTAGAAGGGTATCCAGGCAAAAGCTGGAACCAAACTCTTTCAATCAGAACAGTCATTGTAAAAATTGGGTTCCTCAAAAGAGAAAGCCTGGGAAACCTGCCCTGTTCCCCTTTGCTTCCTCCTACTCCCACCCCCCAAAAAAGGACTGTGGTTTAAGCATGGAAAGCGAGTCAGGAACTTCCAAAATCTAACACTGACTTGAAGATTAATCTCCGTGACCATGGTTAAATCACTGTGTTCTCTTCCTTTGTCTCATTCTTACCTCTTTCAAATAGGGGCAGCTACCAGTGCCTGGGGCGATGTGTGAATGTTAATAGGTGCTTAAAGTGTGCTTGAAAGCTCTGAAGTGCTAAGGTTTTTTTAATTGTTTTCTACTCAGTGTTTTTTATTATCAGTACAACATGATACTGAACGTTTGTTTTTATTGAAGTCTTGACACTTCCTTTGATTTATAAATACTGTTTTAAAAATAGATCTTTCATCACTAGTTGTTTTACTTCGTATAAAAATGCAAATGTAAATTACTTTTGTACCTAGAAGGAAGATTTTGATACTCTTAGAACCAGTGAATTTTACACTGAAAATTGATTGAACAAAAACACCATGTGAACTGAATAAAACAATCTGCATTGATTCCATAAAATTATTTATATCAATGATACTAAAATAGCAATATTTATTAGAGAGATTAGGAACAAAAAGTCAGTATGAGCCACTCCATGCCAACGTCTTATATGGCTGGGCCTTGATTATTCCTACAAAGTAATAAAAAATAAATATTGTAGCTATACTAATATACACCTTTTGCTTAATGTAAATTTTTCCTCCCTTTCTAAAGATGTATGGTCTTAGAAGAAACTACAAAATCTCTTACATCAAGGGATATTACATATGTTGTCGCTGCAGATAAAAACTGCTGAGCCCCAGGACTTCAGAACAGCAAGTGTTCCAAGTCTTGAACTCTTACAACATTTTCATGAAGTGCATATACATTTTTATTGCTCTTTATTAAGTTGCCTGTTCTGAACTTGGTATCAAGTAAAGCTTAGCCTAATTATTGGTAAACTGTCTCTTCCAAAAGAGACAAGTTTGAACAATGTGCTACAAATAACGCTGACAGGCTAACATTCCCCAGAGGATTATTTTGTAATTCATATTCTGAAACTGAACATTTTACATATGGATGCATTAAACAATAACTCAGAAAAGCTAAAGCAGTAGTTAATGTTTTTCCCTCAAATAACTGAAGACACAAAGCAGCACGCACGACAGAAGATAACAAATTGCATGGTAGTCAGGACCTGCAATGGACTTCTGTCCTCATGGAAGATGGGGAAGCGGAAAGTTCTTCTGTCTCCTTGGATCACTTATAGCCAAATGCAGAATCTTTATGGCTGGAAGGTCACTCTCTAGGTAGATAAATGGACTGAAGCTGAGAAAGGGCCATTCTGGGCACTTGTTTGATGCAGTATCCCCTGTTCCGCTTGCTGAGGGTGTTGCAGCTGTTGAGCAGATGAGTAGCAGTCCTATAGGAAAGGAAAAACAGCCCGGTCATTTGAGGCAATGACTGGGCAAAAGAGATTTGCAATGTGTATCTACACTGAAAAATTGCTGTGCAGGCTTTGTGAACTCTTTTCTTGGTAACCATTTGAGAAATTCAGCCAAATGAGTGAAATAGTTCGAAACTTCTGTTTCTCCACCAGACATTGCCATCCTAGCAACAGGCCCCTGGCTAGTTGCAGCTTCGAGACCGGTGTAGACTGACACCGACTATGGAAATGTGGACATCGAAGCAACGGTGGAAGCCACTGCTGAGGAGAATCAGCTGCTTCTCCTGCTTGACTTGAATCTGCCCCTGTTCATGGATCAAAGTCTTAATTCCTTTGCATTTTCATAAGGCATTAAGGTGTGCATGGGCAGGAGGAAGATGGAAGATTAGCCATTTTACCCCAGGCTGAGCTGCAGGGGCCTGCTCAGGCCACTGGAAGGGCCCAGCTCAGAGCACTCCCTTCTTGCCCTCTTCTCTAGGTAGTTGTTAGTCACCACAAATTAAAAAAATATATTTACCGTTACTTAATTAAGCAGCAGCAGCGGAAGGGAGGGAGGGAAAGGTAAGGCAAGGGAGGAGTTACAACCCTGCGGGCTGAGGCTATTGCGTGCCGACGACGATAGCCATCTTCCCTCCCCGCCGCGGTGGGCGGGGCCTCAGTCACAGGACCGCCCCCGCGCGGCCCTATCGA
>NW_010546429.1:295-10750 GCF_000687285.1 Phaethon lepturus | reverse complement strand
CTTGAAGGTCCTTTCCAACCTAGTGATTCAGCGATTCTGTGAAGAATCACTGCTGCTTACAGACTGCATTGCTGGGTGGCACTAATGAAACTTGGTGATAAATCGGCTGGGCTCACCTGTCAACCCTAGCAATCCAAGTCATGTTCAAAATTTCCAATTATTTTTCCCAACACATGCTCTTCTGGCCTGGCCTCCCCCTCCTGTCATGTTAGTGACTTCCAGCCATACAAGGGAAAGCTAAGCTTTTATTGTGTTCAAACAGGAGTCAATGTGAGATTGCAGAACGTGAAATTAATCCAAATATATGTGTGGGATAATACAGCCTGATATCTAGACCCCTGTGTGAAACCTGCTGTCAAGATCCATTTATAGCTTAAGTTTCAAAACAGACAAAGGAATTGAAAGTACTCAGAAGTATTTAAATCTTGACTGGAAAAAGCCATGTAGATGCCCAAATCTGTGCGTGAATGCCCATGTGAACGGAGGCAGAAGGAAGGGGTGAGGATGTAGCTAAATAAAGGTCTCTCAAGTTGTGATAGTGGGCTTGCAAGAAGCAGGGGGGAAGCGGGAGGAGTCCAAAAGTATTGGTCCATTTTTCTGTTATGTCTGTGATAAATATGCTGCGCTCTTTTGCTCTCTCTCCCCTCAGAGGGATTTAGAACAGCAACCTACAAACTTCTGTGTCAGCAGCAAAGAACCATAAATTCTCAGCTATGCTCTGACCTGGTCCTATTACCACTAGAGACATTTCTGTGCAAGTGAAAAACAGGATAGATGACAGAGAGGAAACAATAGCTACCATCACTATCATACAACTTGTTGAATTCACCTCACTAATACCAGGGCAGATTATGTAAATTACCTGCCCAGGGCCTAGTAAATTTGGTCCCTTGGGTTTTCAGTTTGGTATAATTACTGTCTTGATTAATCACGTGGCAGTTCCCTAATCCTGCTCTGCTCACTCAGAGGATAAGCACTGGATACTAAGTTTTTTAAAGTTCCTTTTTAAAAAGCTTCTAGAGGTCAAAGTCCATCTTTAATGAATATTACTAGTTCATTCCTAAAAACCAAACACCTGATTAAAGCAGGTTACATATGCCCCTAAATCTTTTGAATAATCATGGTATGTTCCTGACAGTTTATTTCTACTTCTATCAACAGCAGTGAATCAACAGCTTCCATTATCAACAGAAAATACCTAGTGCCATCCTGGGATCTCAAAGGTTTGATACTCCATACTCTCTTCATATTTGCTTTGTAACATTTATACGGAATTAGTAGTTCTGTATCTTCTAAGGTACACTTTGATATTTGGTATTCCATTTAAAGTCCCAGCTTTGGCAGTCTGGTGGCTTCATGAGAAATCATACCCCTAAATTTGATTTTATATTGTTAATTAAAGTCAGTTTCAAGAAAACTGAGAATATGAACCTTAATAGACTTAAAAAAAAAAAAATAGAAGGCAAGCAATTAAGAAATAAACACTTACTAATACTTAAAAAAGAAAAGAAATAAAACCAATCTCACACCCCTCTTGATTTAAGCCAGCCTTGTGATCTGGATTGGGGGGTTCAAACTCTCAATGCTGAGAGCCGCCCTTTCAATGAATTCACATTGCATGAATTTGGATTCATACTTAAATGTGTAATAGAAATTCAAGCCTGAACATTTAAGCGAATACAGCCACACTGTGAAGAGATAAGCAATGAATGAATAGCTTAATTGGACACTTGCAAAATTAACTTGTCAAAAGTAATTACTCTATACATGATCCAACTGGAAATATTTTCTATCAACCATAATTTAAAATAGTATTTAAACTATTCCTTGGCTTATTCCTTTGAAAGATATATTCACTATGTGCTCCTTATTTACTATGCTACTACCATGCATTTGCAAATCTTTCGAGCACTCTTTGGTACAAAGAGACAACAAATTCATTTTGTGTTCAGTTCTGAAGAGGTTAGTAGCAACACTGACTATATTTTTCATGGAAATTTTCTCATTCTTTCTTCTTCTTAAGTTAGAGTAAAATCCTCCTGACTAAGTGTAGGTCTTTGCTTTCTGCGTATAACAATAAAAATGGATTTTAAAATTAAACAACTGGAGACTGGGAGACATTTAGTGATTGGGAAAGACCAAGTAAACATGGCCACAAGCAGGACTGTAAAGTTACAGGACATCAGAATTCACACAGGAACTACTATGGAAGGTATTTTACTCCTTTTCATTGAGGTTATAAGCTACTTTGGATTACCAAACCCTATATACACATACTTACAAGGAAGTATGTCCAGACCTGCACATTTCCAAGCATAGGTTGTTATACTGCTCTTGTCCTTCACATTTTCCAATCACTGAAAGACTGTCAGTAGTAATATTTGGTTTTATTTCTGTCCATTTGTTTTGTGGGGTGTTTTTTTTCCAATTAATGCTTAATTTCACATTTCAGAACATTGTAAGAAAACAACAGATGTGCTTTGGGGAAGAGTACTCCAAGAGGAAGTTAAATTTCTCTCTCTCAGGGCCTAAAAGAAAAAGTAAGTTTTGCACGCCTTACACAGCAGTAATAAAATGCTCCCCAAACTAGATAGTTCCTATCTATTACCATGATATAGCAGATCATAATTGGAAAAATAAAATCTCTTGATACACAGATGTATTTATTTCATCCATGCATAAGGCAGATGCCTATCTATTCAAAATAGTGTCTCACTGAATTTCCATCTCAGTAGCACAGGAAGCAGTAATCCAAAGCGTGCTCTTGAGGCCAGGTACATCACAGAGCCTTCCAATACACAGTTGCTACTGCATGCCTGGCCTAGCAGAAATGTTCTTCTGTACATTCATTAAAAAAACATACGAATTGTCTAGTGACTTGGTAGAGTATCACTTCTCCTCATACTGATACTACCCTGATGAAAAAAGGCTTCCTATGCAAACACTTATGTATTGCCTTAACCTACACAGTAACAGAAAAAGAAGGAAGAGAAGAGCAATCAAAGGTATGGTCAGAACAAAAGCCAGCAATGCATTCATATGCTGTGACGACTACTTAGGCCACTACAATGAACATCAGGAGAGAGAAAATACTACTAGAATAGATAAGAAAGCTGGGCTACCATACTATAAATGCTAATACTTAGAGAGCTAAGAGAAGAAGGGCATACTACAACGCTAGAAAGGTAAGGCTCTGAAGTCCGTTAGGCAACGGCATTATTGCAGTTACCTAACACATGCTGACTCTTTTGGTTTTGCTTTAGCAGCAGTTTTGGGATCAGTCCCAAATTCTTACTGAAGTCCCTGAGAGTTTTGTTTGGACAAGGCCTGTAGAAGAAGCCTTCTGACACTGTCAAAGTATACTGTGCTGCTGCTGGCTTGTACTGAATTCTTTACACATGCTGCTATACTGGGTAACGCAAGGATGAAATACAAGCTTCAAAGATTATCCAATTTATTAAAACTTAATGAGCCATTGCCCCAGTATGGGCATATAATACCTCTTCCATTCTGGCTTCAGACTGCAATTTACTAATCAGCTACTGGAGCACCTCAGTCCCAAAGCAGTTACCAATTGATTGGTTAGTAAAAGTTTCTACAGAGAGAATTTCACTTTCATAAGTGCAAGTTTAAGGGGAAAATCTGAAATGATGTAAAAAAAAAAAAAAAGAAGAAAGAAAACAAAACTCAAAACAAAACCCACCTCCCCCCAAAAACAGCACTTAATTCTTTTCCTTACGTTTAAAATAATAGTAAGAGAGGCATTCTACTGTCTATATATTTTATACAATGACATACAGCTTTAATATGGCTGTTCTCCACAAGACTGCACAATTAGTCATACTTTTTCTAAAGAATAAATTGGAAAACAGAAGCTCTGTGCTATAATACGTACAAAACACTGCCCCAAGAGTCTTTAATAGAGCCAAGTTATCCCATGAGCAACCAGGTCGCAAGTTCAAAACAAAATAAAAAATATTCTGGTTAGTCAGCAGCCTATGTGAAATAGACTGCTGTTACTGGTGAGCGGCAGTTCACAGCAGTCAGCATGAACTGATGGTGTCACAGAAAGCCCAAGGACAGAATAAACCACACAAGATGAAATACTCGATTCAACTTTGCTAGCAGCCCTTTCCATTAGGACACTAGATACACAAGTAACAAACAGGAAATACATTTTTGCTGCTTCTGTGTGTTCTGCCCGGTTTTGTATCCAAAGGCACTCATTTCTCCAGGTTGCCACAATATGTCTGCTTTACAAGCTTCCAGTTAATGCCTGTGACTAACCCACTATCTTTACCAGGTCCATGGAAAAAACATAACCAGGATTCAGAAGCAACGAGTCTTTCTGAGTCTGCAGAAAAAAACCCACAGCATCCTTCTATCTAACCTACTAAATAGAGGTACTTACTTTCCTCTGTATTTCATTCATCACTTTGACATGTGAGTATTTGGCATTTATACAGGAATAAGTAGTATTTAAATTGTGAGACCGACGAATAATTTAAGGGCACTGCCATTCTCTTTTCATTCTCAGGAGGAAGTCATGTTTATCTCCCCCCCACACCCCTCCCCATCCCACTATAAGAAGTTATCAAACACATAGGTATGGCATAAAGACAGTACAGAGAGGAAAAAACAAACAAAAACCATCACAAACATTCTTGTAACTTCTTTTGAAAAAAAAGTCAGAACATAAATCAGATTTTGCTTCAAATGCCACAGGCACTGTGGGAAGATGAGGACAGCAGTGCAACTATGTAAGCAATAAAAAAAAAAAAAAGTCCCAGACTAAAGACATTATATCCAGTAGTATAAGGGTTTCAACCTGTGTTCTTCAAGCCCACTGGGGTGATGTGCATAACTCAATGTATAGGTGTGTACATTTGAAGGCAAGGAATATGCAAACAGTCTTTAAAATAAATAACCCCTTATAAATCAGTCCTAAACAAGCAAAACAAAAGTCTGCGTTGTTGCATAGAAAAAAGGTGAGACAGGGCTAGAACCTTATCCAGGATCTGGAACCTTATCCAAAGCTTCTAAGCATTTATCTGCAGTATTTTCCCTCTTTTCCTTCATTTATATTTCTGCTGTGCTTTTAGTGCAGTAATTAACCAGAAAGTTCCATCTGGTCAACAGTTTTAGTTTACAACCTTATTGCTTCAGAAAATGAAAAACAATCCTTAGTGCTAAGAACAATAAAGGCACCCCCTAGAAGCACTATGCTAAGGTTCTGGAATATAATTTTCTTTTAAAGTATAACCTCATCAGATTAGCTCCTACTTACAAGTAACGTCACATTTTAAAGAAAACCCTCCCTGAAAAGCAGCACCTTAGCAGGATTTAACACTTGAGACTATCTTTATATTAATTTACACTAAAAATATTTTTTAATCAAAAACAATGGCATTATTACAACTGGCTTATTCCAGTTGCTTGATAACTATTTAAAACAATTCCCGCACTTTATTCATGACAGAGAAGTCAATAATAATTGAAGGTTTTGTTGATTATTAACGACATCTCTTAGTCAGGGAACATACTTTGATGCATATTCCTGATTCGACTGTTCAACTAAAATTTTTCTTCTTTAACAAATTTAGCATAGATCTTTGTGTCTATTTTCTCCTAGGGTGGAGCTGTCAGCTGGAATCTTATAAATGAAACTGAAGCCATAAACAATTTAAAAGGATACCAGAACAGACAATCTATACCTCAAGTCCAGTTTGGAAGGTATAGTTTGTCTAAAATTAAAGACTTTCACAAGCATGGAGATTATTTCAGGCCACCTTCAGGAACAAAAGATTAGGATTTAGTCTAGTACTTTGTAAAATAGCATTTAGTTCCTTCCCTTATGCTGCAGTCAAGAGAAAAAGCTCTTGTTGGAGTATTGGCTATGTGAAGCCATATGCTGCTGAAATCTTATATCCCTGACCTTATATATAAAGTCATAGGTAGCCTGCAAACAAGAGTTGTAGCTCTTAATTTAGGAAGTAACAAGCCTCAGACATAACATAGCTCTTTGAAATAAATACTGGAACAAATTAGTCTCACTTTTACCTGCTTTGTTCTTTACTATATGGAATAGAGAAAAGGAAGGAAAAAGTGAAAACCAAAGGCTGGAAAGACATTTTGAAGTCTTTCTTGCAGATACCAACACAAGTAGAGAGACTATATTTACTAATACTAGTAAATTTTAGATCAGCTGAAATATTATCAATCACTTCTACATGCTCCATCACACACAGTACACACATTAAATTCACACAATAAGTTTATGGACTCTTTGGCCTAGTCTCTGCTGTTTCCAAATGTAGTTCCCATTGCTTGAAAACCATACTGTAAAAGAAAACCACCACCACCACAAGATATTCCTTATAGACTGAACTGTATCTAAATATAAACCTGACATGATCCCTGAATTAAAACTCAAGCATTTAGAAAACATTGTATATTATAACAGGTCTAAACCAAGAGGAGTCATCACCCTGGAAGTAAATCATACTGATTTCCAGCTAAAAGAAATTAATCCCTAAACTGGTAGAAGTCATACCAAAGGTAGCATAAGCTCAAAATGTGAATTTTCTAATAACTTAGTCAAGATACAACACCAACATGGCAGTGATATACTAAGAAAACCTCTTATACCTGTAATAGCTGAACTTCACACTGGAAGAAGAAGAGTTTAATTTATTAAACAATAGGATTAGCAGTAGTACTCACCATAAAACAAGGTTAGCAGTGCTGAAGTCTCTCAAACACTACCTTTGCCTTTAACAGAATGAGCTATAAAGCTTCCCCAACTACAAGAAACCCAGTAACCACTTTGCTTCCAACTAACTCAGTAGCTGGATGCTCATGTACCAAAGTGCTAGTTTTCAAGATTGCCAACACCTGACTCAAATCACAGGTGCAGTCACTTGCTCATTGCAGCACTGCTGGGCAAGACATGCCATGTGAAAACCAGTACAGAAGAGCCATAGTATAATGGTTTCTCATGGCTGAACCAAAGATACAGCTTCTCTCCTAGAACACAGTCTCTGAGGAACAGTGAATTCACCTTCCACACTAATATCAGTATCTGCATGTTACTTTTATATTTCCACTATTATTTATAGAAATTGCTTGTGCATACATATTTATTGTGTTAGTTTTTTCTAGCCAAGTTTGGCCCTATATTTTCAGCTCATGAGCAATAACACTTTTAGGAGATAAAATAAAATGGCACTACCTGTCTGTCTATAGAAATTGATGCCATTTTGTACATTAACACACTTTGATATGAGAACCCTCAAACCGTGATGCCCTTCATATTACCAAATCTATAACTGCATGCATGCGTGCACACATGGTCAGCAGATGATACAAGGCAGCTCTATTAGCTCTCTAAATACTGCCTGCTGCGGTGAAAAGAAATAGCCTTTTCCAATCTGCAAGATCAGCTACACTTTTTTGTATTTGCCGTCTTCCATTATTGGTAGATAGATGAATTGAATCAATAGTCCAAGCTGAAAATCATTGCCATTATTAGTTGAAAGTTGCAAAAAAAGAACATTTTTTTCTCTTTATACCTGTAGAGAAAAAAAGGCTTGCAAGGTACATAGGTGGTCTCAGGGCCTAAAGTTTGAAAACATCCCTTACCATAATTTGCTTCCAAACTTAACGATCCTCTTCACTACTCTTCCCTGCAGGGCAATGTCTGATTATTTGATGCACTACGGATCTACACTGCCAAAAGACACACCCTCTGCTTCAAGCTGGAACAGAGGTTCCTGCCTCTTCCTTATTTCACATGGTGAAATAAGAAACTGCAGGCAGCCTGTGACGTATCTAACAAACACCCCAGTCTGAATACCCCATTCCCTGCTATATCAAAAGGAGATCTCACAGTCCGCAAAAAAGTTTAAGTATGCATGCTAAACGTGGCTTGCAAGAAAGCAGAATTTAGAGTTCAAACCCCATAAACTGAAATTCAGAAGGATCTTCTTTCAAATAAATGGGACAGACTGCATGTTTATGACTTAAATGATATGTTGTTGGGCTTTTGTCCTCTACGAAATTCCAATTTCCTCACTGTATTGGTTAAATCCCTACAGTAATAAGAAACTCAGACTCAAAGCAAACTGTCCCTTGGGTCTACCCTCTCTAAGACAGAAGTCTACATAGTTAGTACTGAACTATCATTGTACTAATCTTTATGCAGTGCTGGAGATACTTTCCTATTCCAAGCCACAGCATGATCTATAAACACACTGCAAAGTAGAGGCTGCTGCCCAGGGTACATAAGGAACGAATATGTTGCCTTTCACATCTCAAAGTAAGCTGCTGGGAAAGGCAATTATTCCCTCCTTGTCTATGATTGATCAGCTTCCTGTATATGGATGTGTGAGCTTTCATTTATTACCTACTTGGTCACTGGCATAGGGCTGCAAAGAAAAGGGTCTTTCTAATAAGATTGAGACAATTTGAATCACAGACAACGGCACTTTCCAATCCTCCTCTTTACCTAAGACAACACCCATGCAGCTAAAATTTCCAGGGGAATTGTTCAGGATACAGAAGTGGATTTCAACCCCACTGTGCTGCCTGCTCGCTTTTAAATGATATGCACAAAGGGCAGAAGTCTGTGCAATCAAGACAAAGTAAGGCTTTATGTAACACGATTTTAATATTCATAAGGTTTTAACTTCTTAGTGATTATTTATTAAATCTTCTATTACATCAGGATAACAGGCTTAAAAGAAAGTAAAATAATCCAAAACTTACCATTTTTACACCAGTAAAAACATTTTAGAACTATAATCAGAAACTATCCTTATAGCTGGGTAGAAATGACCTGTCAATCCCTCCAAATTATCAAGTAATAATTAAATCCAGAGTTCACTGAGGACAATTGTTAAAGGAATAAATTTGTTGCAAACTTCAGCCTGAAATGCATTCTTCATCACAATACATTGCACAGGCCCCTGCTAAGTCTAAAAGACAATGGGGTTTTCCTCATATCAAAATTATCAAAACTTCTTACCTATTCCATTGGCTTAAAGACTGCTATACAGGCTTTGCATTAGTTTATCTCGTATGTGAAGAGGTTCACAACAGAAGAGAAGGAAAAAAATGTTCTTTCATTCTCCACAGTATGGCTGAGATGGTCTGTGGCCAGTTCTTCTTTACTGGAAAGGAATTTGGTCTTGGTCACACTTTGATGTACGAGGGAGGGATATTCCCCAAGAAAAGAAATGCCACAAACTAATTAAACTAAGCTACATTGTACAAGTATATCAGTGTCTGCTGAAGGTATCCCTCAACTGGTTTTTCTTATAAAGAACCTCTCGTTAATTTAACTCATTTAAAATATAAATACATTAGAACCTTAGTGCTATGGAACAACCATTATAAAACATTTTGTTAGCTGATACATTATCTTCCACATGATTCTGAACCATTCAGCATCTCATATTTGAGCTTGGGAAGACAAGAAGGTATAAAAGGTTGCAAGATGACAAAAGTGCTTATGTGCACCACTGTCCTCTGCTGGAAGAAATCAGTCTTACTCATATGTTTGTGGCTTGATTAGCTTCTACTAGCAGTAGCTGATACAGAGCAAAGATGACATAAGCAACAGCTAGTATACATTCCCATTTAAACTCTGCAGGCCTGTGGCTTAGGACAGAAGGTTGATAATTCTATTGTCTGTGCAATGTAGCTGCATAAACAGCATTTAAGATGTTTGCCAATGCTCTGGACAGTGTTCTTTATCACTATGTATTTGTACAACAATTAACAACCCCAGGTCCTGCAGAGACTGGACCTTGCTGCTCTACATACAAGGAGTTAAGATCCAAGATTGCAACTGCATTGTACCGTACCATTTCATGCCCAAGATTTGCAAAATGCCATTTACAAAATAGCAGCTGGTTTTATATCAGCATGACACCAAAGGAAAACCATACATAAACCCTCTAAGGACCTGAACCTAAGACATTTTAAACAAGAGCTAAAAGCAAGACACAAACGCAATCAGCCTCTTGCTCCAGCATTTCTAGGGCAAGCAACGATTTTCTCAGGATAGGCACAGGACCTGTGGGTCCAAATATCAAGGCCTCTCAAGACCCCCCTCAGATTGCAGCACAGCTGCTTCCCACACTAATGCTAACACACTTTTGGGTGCCTGGGGAAAGCAATTCTCTGGCAGGAGGCAAGCAGAGGAGTGGTGTGCGAGGAGGATTTGCACCTGCTTGGTAACAGGGCGCCATTACACTGAGCCAGGAAGACAGAAGAGGCCTTTCCACAGCAAAGGTGAGGGACAAAAGCCCCACGGTCGCCAGAAGCTGAGCAGAGACAGTCTTCAATCAGCCCCTGGTGAAGGCGGGGAGGTGTGTACCTGTACCTGGCTCCCCACCTCTACCCTGAGGAGCGGCAGAATCTTTCACAACCCCCTGCCCGCACCAGGGCCCA
>NW_010546429.1:0-241 GCF_000687285.1 Phaethon lepturus | reverse complement strand
GGCCACCCCCCGCCTCACCCCCGAAGTGCCGGGGTGTGCGGGGAGGGCGGAGCCAAAGCGAAGGGCCTGCCGGGAGTTGTAGTCCCTCCCCCCAACCCGGGGATCCACGCGGCCATCCTGTGCTCCGGACTACATTTCCCAGGGGGCGCTGCAGGGGCCATTCTCAGCGGCGAGCAAGGCAAAATGGCGGCGGCGGCGCGGGGGTGCCGTGGGTTCTGGCGCCGGGCGTGGCAGCGCGGCG
>NW_010546428.1:0-7660 GCF_000687285.1 Phaethon lepturus | reverse complement strand
CCGGGACCCTTCTCGAGCGGGTCTGCGAACCGGAGCGAAAATCAGCAACGGTACCGACGAGCATCTTCTTCCTGTGGTACTAAGCGAGGCCAAGAGGCCATAGAACCCCTGTCGAGCAGAGAGAGCCTCGTTAGGAGGACAAGTTCGTAAACGCCCCACGGGCGGCACTCGCGTTGCTCCCGGGGTGGTGGGTCAAGAGTTCCCCGTCCACCCGCGCTGCCTGCGGAGCCGCTGCTACTGCTTACGGCCAAACCGCCCGCTGGCTTCGAGCTGATCTTGTTGCAAACGAACGGTTTCCTATGTCAGACTCCTTACTGATGTACTCACCCACAGAAACCTCCTACTGTCCCTTAAAGGACATGCCGTAAAAAAAGGCCTCTCTCATAAAACAACGTTATCTACAGAGATAATCCTGTGACTGTATCTCCTTTCTTCACCTCTTTCTCCTCATTAATCACCCCTAAGTAATGTGCAGACCTGCTCTTAGCAGGACTTCCTTCCCCAAGGAGTGGATGGTTTTGATCTGATGCAGAGTATGGCTTAAAAATCACACAGAGCAGTAACTTCTAACTGTTCTCCCTAACTCCTTGTGTTACCTGAGTTTATAGCCTTCAGCTGCAATCCCCAGGAGGGAACCACCCTTTGTGCTAGCAGCCATTCGATTGGCTTAGCTAAAATTTAAACGTATATCTTCCTCTTGGGGTAGCCCGGTGAAGCCACTCCTGGCTATATGTGTAATGTGCTCGCACGTGGTGCACCCTGAATTAGCAACTGTGCTTAGTCCCTGCCCGCTTCTGAGCGCAGACACTTAGGGTGTGTGTGAGGGTGACATGTAGGATGAGGCTTCTTGCCAGAAACAGTCATGGTTTCATCTACCTGAGAAGGACCGGTCTGGTGATTCAAGTAAACTCCATGAGAACATCTGTTTGTCAAAAAAAGTATACTTTGTAATGTTCTTGCTCGTAGCATCCTGCCGAATGCCCTCCCTCGCACCGAGCCAAGAGCCAGGCAAGGTGTTCTGCCACTGCTGTGTGCATGCCTGACCCAGGGAGTGTTTTTGTGGGCATGGAATGAAGAGAAATTTTCACTCCCTATAACTTAATATCAGATGCTGTCTGATGTTGCTTAATCATATCCGAGTTCTTTGGGTTAACGTGAGGAACAGGAAAACTTCAGATGCTGTATAGTGTCTTCTCAGCTCATTCAAATGCTGTTAGCTTGAGTGGCTAAAGGGGACACTGTTGCTATGTTGCCTCTGCTGTCCTAAATGGGTAAGCGTAGAGAAAAGGGGCTTCTCTGCCTCCTCTAAATGTAACTGTAGTTTTGCTCATTTTGAGTAAAAGTGTATTTCTTTTCCGGCTGCTAATTCTGGGATTAGAACTCAAATGTGCTGCTAATTGAGTAGTAGTAATTTGAAGCCACAGTGTCTCCAGGGGTATAAAAGAATTATGTACCTAGTGTTGTTTTTAGGGGTTAATTTGTTACTCATCTGGTCCTGTCAGAAGCATCTTGTTTATCTTCCTTTGACACTTAGACAAGTGGTAAGGTGGAGAAAAGCAGAGGAGACCTCCAAGAAGCGCAAGCATAAACTAACTTTATCTAGAAATACCAACGTGCCTGTATGTATTCTACTGAAGAACTCATCTGTATGGAGCCAATCCCTTAGGGAACAGGGCACAGGTGTGAACGCAAATCTTAGCCTGTTCTTGTGGGAACTGTTTCCTGTGAGTACAGGCAATGCCACACACAGTAGCTGTGTTGAATGCATATACACCTTGGGTGTGTTGCAGCAGTATGTGGATGCCTTATCTGATAAGGGCAGGTGCCAGGTACCCGAAGTGGCTGTATAATTGCTGTCCTTGATGCCTGTCTAATAGAAAGAGAATAGAAAAGTAAGTCATGAAGGCCAAATCCTTTATGCCTTTGTGTCTCCACAGAGATGTGTGTTCCTGGCTTTGAAGGGTGAGAATTCTAGCACACCAAAACAGTGTGCAGTGCAGCTCTGAATTAGCTGGAGAGATGGTTCGTACATGTAGGACTGTCATCTTGTCTTTGGCCCATTGAGAGAAAATCTTCCCATCTTAGGACTTACCCTCTATAAAGAGCTGTTGAGTGAGTGAAAGGATGGAAACTCAGAATACATCTAGCAAGAGTCTGGAAATAGTGTATTCAGTTTATACGTTGTCACAGACCTAGTTTATCTCTTGGTAACTTATATAGGAACAGCATTCCCTTCCTACCACACAAAGAGGAATCAGTTGGGGTTTGTGAGATGTTCAGCTGTGACAGTGAGGAGGCCATTCGAGCTGATGCTCCCGGAGGCAGTGGCTATCTGTAGCAGGTATGTGATGCTGGGAGGAGCAGAGGCAGCTTGTCTGGTCTCCTGATTCTGCTGTGATAGCTTCCCCAGTGTTACCAAAAGACCAGATAACAGGACGTTATGTGGGAAAGCAGGCTGTGAAAGTGTACAAAAGCAGCAGCAGACATGAGGAAGAAACCTTCAGGTTTATGCTTTGCACTCCAGGGCACAATGAATTTACAGAAACATTGTGGGAATATAGAAATCTTCTATAACTTGCCAGGGCCTGTGCAGAAGGACAAAGAAATGTGCATCTGGCCTTGACAGCGGCAGGAGAAAATGGCTGTGGGAATCCATGATCTGGTCTTGTGTAAAATAAAGCCCTTAAACAAGTGTTGTCACTTTTCTTGCAGGTGATTGCCCTTGTGATGGATTCCTTTACAGATATTGATATCTTTGGTGACCTTCAGGATGCCTATAACAACCGCAAAGTCCCTGTCTATATCCTTCTTGACCAGGACTTTCTACCCCATTTTTTGGAAATGTGCAAGAATTTGGGAGTGTGCCCTGAGCAAGAAAGTGTAAGTACTAAACGTGGGTCAGTGTGGGGCTTGTTTTTATTTTTTTGTGGTATAGTTTAGGGTTATGAATATCAAAGATACCCTTCTATAAAGCATGAAGCTTCCTTGAAAAGACTAAAGCATCCTGTCTGTTAGATAACTGATATAAAAGGGTGTTTTCTGAAATATTTCTCAGGTCTTGAAGATCAAGGTTCAATGATGCATGGTTTCAGTATAGTCTCTAATACAGCATGTGGAACTGCCCACAACTTGGCAAAAAAACATGTAGAAAAGGCACACCTACTCCTACCCAACACTGCCCATAGGTAGGAGCTATGTGCTGTAGGAACTACAGCGGTGCTGTGCAGCTCCCCGGTGTGCTGGGTGGAGTGTGCACTGTGATCCCTGTCCCAAAGAAGCAGCAATGCTCAAGCATTTAATTTTGCAAGATCTGAGTAGCTTTATTCTTTGGCTCAAGGAACTGCTTGCTAAGGAAAACACGAACATGGGAAGCTTAGGGGTGGTATAGATTTGGTAACATCTCTTTTCTTCACTAAGGCATAGTTGCTGTGTTTTAAAAGGGTGATTTATGTAATCCCCCTGATAAAAGCTGACATGACTGTGTTATGGCTTGGCTTGGACAGGCTTATGTTCACCCCAGTGAGAGTTTCTCTGGACGGGGAAGCAATTCTAGCTTCGTGGGCAGTAATTAATTAGAAATACCTGTTCTCTCCACAGAGTCTCCTAATCTAACAGAAATTTAGCACTGTGTAACTAATAACACTCACATACAGAAAATGTAAGGAAGCTCATTTCACTCCTATCTTCCATAGTGTGTGTAGCTGCTTTTAGGTAGAACTGCTAATCAAAATTTTTTGTAAGTTAACTCCTCTAATGTTACTTTTTCCCTTCTTTTCTGAAACAGCTGATGAGAGTTCGAACTCTCACTGGTAACACATACTACATGAGGTCGGGTGCCAAAATTGTTGGGAAAGTCCATGAGAAGTTCATGTTAATTGATGGCATTAGAGTGACAACGGGCTCCTACAGGTAAGTATCGGAGTCTGCTAGTGCCTGATGAAGCTGTAGAAAGAGGGGGTTCTGCAAGAAGGATGTATTAACTTTGCTGTTTTCCTAGTATTAATGAATGTCAATGGCAAGTGGACTAGCTGAGTCTAAGTGGACTAACACAAAACTTGAAACAGCTTTGGAAAACTGGTTTACCCAACTTGTTGCTAACAAACCATTTAGCCATGGCTAAATAAAGGTCTTCCTGAAGAAGACAGAGTGAATGGTCATATTGACTTTATAGCTTCCTTATGCACAGAGCTTCTAAGCTGAGTCTTGCTATCTGTAATTGCATATGTTAAAGTGAACTGGTGACTAACTCTGAATTTCTGTTTTCAATAGTTTCACGTGGTCTGATGGGAAGCTGAACAGCAGTAACTTGCTGCTATTGTCAGGTCAAGTGGTTGAACATTTTGACCTCCAGTTCAGGATTCTTTATGCCCAGTCAATGCCCATCAGCCCTAAATGCCCATCCAGCTGCAGGAACAGTGGAATATTTGATCACCTGGTGAACAGGCTAGAGTCCCCTAAAGAATATACTGTGGAAGGCAACTTGAGAGCAGAATTTGCCAGATTGTCTAGTACTCCAAAGAAATTCTTGAAAGAACTAGATCAGGCTGAAGATACTCCTGGAAGCAAACCTTGTGACCTGGGACATTCTTGCCTCTGTGAAGAGGAGTGGTTCAGCAATCAAGAGGCCATAGTGGAACGGAAAAGCGCATCAACTCAAACTGGCCCATGGGAGGAGAAGCCCGTAGTGACCATGTGTAATGCTGCCACGCAGACTAATGCTGTAATGGTAGAAACTGGCACTCAGACTTCTGTCGCTGCTAGAGTGACGGGCACTCAGACTTCAGTTTTGCTGAAGACGGCAGTGACACAGACAAAGGAAGATGAGTGCACAGAAACACCTCTGCTTCACAGAAAGTTGTTAAAAGAAGGATCTTCTCTGTCTGGAAAGGCTGTATCAAGTTCCAGTCTGCGATCGCTGTCATCATCTCAGTGTTCTCTTGCAAGCTCTACCAGCTCACTGTCTTCTCTCCGGTCCTTTGAATACTCTAGCAGTCACAGGGCAGAGTATTTCCAAAAATTGCATAAAGAGAGGCAATTCCACTACTCCACTATCAGGTCAAAGCTTAGCCACGTGGTGGATATCCTATCCCGGAGGCGACGTGTGCCTGAAAACTACATGACCCAATACACCAGCAGATGCAACCTAAAACAGAGGCGTGACATCAGTGCCAGCCTGCGCAGCCTCCGGGACGTTTCACTCTTTTCTTTGAATAAATGATTACTTCATTGAATGCAGATCACAAAAGCTCTGGTCTCAAATTGCAATCAGTCTGTACCTGCTTATTCTTCTACTTCCTTCCAGCACTTTTACTCTTTTAATAAATGTGTACATCACTCTCCAGCACTGTGTTTTATACTATGAAACTTAAATAAACCCCTCTTTTTATTACTTACAGTATAACTTCTTGCATGTTCCTCTTGCATCCATTAGTGGTGAAGGTTCACTTTAATTCTGGATGTTTAACCTAAAAAGTAAACTTATTACTGCTTTCTAGGGTTGCTAATGCTCTGGCTTAACTTATCTAAGTTTGGAAAAATCTGAGTCAGATGGATCTTGTTCAGAGTGGCTTTGGAGATTTAGCTTACATCAAGGTATACTCAATTTTTTTCTTTTTAATATTGGCTTTTATTTCTACTTTGTCTTTGGCATGAGAGGGAAACAACTTTTACGAAGAGCCACAAAGCTAATTTTATTCCAAGTCTGACTTTAGAGATATATACATTATTCTTCCACTAAAGTTGTGAAGGGTTTGTTGGAAGCAGTTGCAGGTTCTCGTCTTCAACTGTATACTTTTTCCATTGTTTAAACCTTCTGAGAGCTAACTAGCTCTTCAGTTCAATCATCCTCTCATGCCTTTGTCTAGATACATATGTTTTAAAAAGTGTGTATATACACACACCCTCAGAAAAGCATCTTTTAAAACCAAGACCAGGAAGTAGCAACTTGGCACTCCAGGATAGCTGTACCCATTTTAGCTACAGTACTGATGTAAATGTTTCTGGTATTTGAAACTAAAAGCTAGATATATTGGGCCTGTAGGACTATTAGTGGGAATGTACTGATGAAGTGCTGGGTTTTTTGTGCTTGTGAGTGGGAGATATCTGGAGTTCAGTGCCTTGCTGCAGCATGCCTGTTGTACTTCTCTTTTTGGGATGACTTCAAAGAACTTTGTCTCTTGTGCAACTTGTTACACAGAGTTAAGACTTTTAGTCTTAGTACTGTAAAATGAGCTTCCAATTCTGGCTCAGTCTAGGAATGTCTGAACCTTCTTGCTTCCATTAAGAGACCTGTGAACAGCTTCCTCCTCTGGAGTGAACTTGGAGGCAAGACAATCACTGAGGGCACATCATAAAGTCCCTGTTCAAAAATAAACTGAGAAATGCACTACGAAATGTTATGGTTTATGTTTGGTAATACCACTGTACAAGTAAGTTGTAAGAGTGGGAAAAAAAAACCCCACATTTTTTCTCTTTTAAACTGTCTTCTCTGAAATATTCTGTTTCCTGTTCTGTTTATCCTTTATCTACTACTTACTTGGTTTGAGGAGCTTTAGTGCCACTCTATAGTTTTTGAAAATACTCTCTTCAATATTAAATGGATCTTAGGTAAAGTTGCTTTGCAGAGACATTACCTGAGTATTTTTTAGCAGTACACTCTGTGTGTTTGTGCTTACTGGATTGCTTACTTAAGCAGTGTGTTGATTCTGTCTCTGAGATCTGACCTGTATGTTGTTCTTTAGACTTGCATCCTAGTACTTTAGTGACCAACCAGACTCCGAATTCTGCCGAGTCAAATCAGAGTCTGGGTAATGTATTCTCATTTATGGGTACGGGTGTCCAGTAGATGGCACGTGTCAGCCACTGTCTTGAATATTCCCATAAACAGCTATGAGTGAGTAGATGAACAGAAAAACATCCAAAACTCAACAAGACTGCAATGGAAGTGTAGGCAACAATGCTTGATTGTGTTAATTTTGGCATTTCTGTCTCTGAAATCTATATGGACAAAGAGCCTTAGCTACTTTTACAGCTTGGACTTTGGAGCAGCCACTCCCTCCCTACAGCTGTAAGGCAGATGTTCAAAGAGCTGCAGGTGGGAGAGAAAAAAAGAGCTCTGCCCGCACTATAAGAAGATCGGATACTTTCTTGCCTGATCCCTGGAGCTGGAACACTGGGAGTGAAGCAAGTTGCAGAGAGGGAGCCAAGATTGGCTTTGAAGGTCTATCTTGAGTTGTCCTTTTAGGAGTTGGTGTTCAACAGTGCTTGAATGTATGTAAAATCAGCTTTTTTCTCTGTGCTTTTAACTTCATTACACTGTGCAGCTGTTATGGAACGCTCACAGGAAGAGTTTACAAATAAACTCCTTTTGCCATGGGGGTTTTCACCTGATCATTGCTGAGCTTTGTTGTCGTATTTGTTTGGCGTGACTAATGCAGCGCTTCCCCGTCCGTTGGTGCTTTCCTGCTACGCCGCGTGTGCGGAGCAGCCTGGAGTGGAGCCGGCGCCGCGGGAGGGCCGCTCGCCCTCTCTGACCTTAGGAGCACCCGTTTGATCGGGGGCCGGGGGCCATGCCCGGGGCTGTGCTGGCTCGCCCTGCTTAATGCAAGGTTTGCTTTTCCTGCGGATGCTTCCCTGGGCGCGGGGGGAGGCCGGCCGCCCG
>NW_010546427.1:5726-6491 GCF_000687285.1 Phaethon lepturus | reverse complement strand
TGAACGTATCAAAGCACTGAGGGTTCAATTTCCAAATTTCTGTGAAATTCTGTTAGCGGACAGTCCAACATGAGAACTGGGCATCTTCTGATGGTGCATGAGCGCATCTGCAGTCCAGAAAGCAAATAGGATCTGTAGAAAATTCCTGTGACGACAGCGTATTCCTCCTCCTGAAGTCCAGTCACTCTTTAATTTCTGTTCTGTACCAAAGCCTTCTATTACCTACGCTCCTGTATTTATATTCACAGAACTACAGCACAGTGTGATATCACAAGATCTGTTTTCAGAACCTTTAGATCTTAAGGCTCATTCCTTAACTCTACTGCAGATAACAGTTCTATGGAACCATTTCATCACATTAAATACACGTATTCAAAAAAGCGGTTATTCACAGATCTGGTGATATGACTGGGTTTCCAATCTCTATGACCCTGCATGACCTGAATTGTCCACCATAATAATGTATACTACAGTAATGCATTAAAAAAACCAACCAAACAAAAAAAAAAAGCGAGGACACAAAAAAAATTAAATGAAGAATGAAACTGATTCAATGCCCAGGACCTTTTTTAATTTAAACAAAACAAAACAAACAAACAAAATAACCAACAAAACCAAAAGAACAGTACCTGTCTCCAACGGTAACTCTTCAAGTTCCTGCAGTGAAAAAGATAAAAAAAAGGAGAAATATCACTACTTCATAAGAAGTCAGGATGTTATGCTGAATGACACCTCTCACCCCCCAAAGATAGCAGAGAATTTTGG
>NW_010546427.1:4496-5702 GCF_000687285.1 Phaethon lepturus | reverse complement strand
GAAAGAGTTACTATAATTTCAGCTTTGAAAACACTTAATTTTACGTAAATTTCTCACAAGAAAGGTTTAACATTGCTTTATAACGTCTTCAAGTTTTGCTAAATGTGTAAAAACTTCAGTATTTCTCAAATTCAGACACCTGTTGAACACACAGTACACATTCACATGGGTAAATAAATCAACAAATGTAAGAAGCATAGAGCAAAGCTTATCTTTGTGTTAGCCTTCACTAAAGTCTACTACTTTACCAAGTCTGCTTTATGAGAACAGGATCATTAGAAATACCAGCTTCACCTGGAGCTACAACTGTTATTAACCTACCATGACTGATCTGGAAACAAGGCCAGTATTTCAGGAATGGATCAGTTTCAGCTTTCTTGTCAAGGTGGGATACATATGTTATATTTAACTTCCATTAAAACTGTAAGGCACTGAGATAAAAAGAATCCAATCTACCACCCAAACTCAGTATGATGTATATACATCATATACATATAACATGATAAATATATACCTTTGTCCATATGATAAATTAAAAAGGCATTAGTTCCTATTCTTTGCAGAGTAAGAATGCACCCACTGTGTACTACCTGTACATACATACAGTTTATATGGCACATATTGTGCCTTTTTGTTTGTAAAGAGAAATCTGTTACCATTTACCTTTATTACGGTTAAATCAGATGAAGAAGCATCTAAACTGTTTCCAACATCTTCAACCTCTACCTTTAAAAAGTAAATGGAAGACATTTTGTTATCTATAAAAGAACGGCATCGTGAATAAAACCTGAATGAGAAATTGAAGATTTTCTTTTCACTGACAACTGATATTAAGCAAATCTATCTCATATCCAAAACAACGAATAAGGATAAAAACTGACCAGTGATCCCCATGCCTCTTCCCACTCCCCACCGACTGAATAAGCTTTCTCGTTACCTCTCAAATATGTTGAGTCAGCTCACAAAAAAAAAAAAATCTTAAGGATGGGGATTCCAACAGCAAACTTTCTCTTACTCTTTCTCTCTTGTTTACAGCAACAATACAAAGCCAAAAATTCTATGGGACTCAACTGAAAAGACGACTACAGGAGTTGACCTGGACTCCAGTAGTTTAGTCACTGAAAAAAAAAAACACCTTCTGGGTATTTCTACTTGACTTGTGTGGGGCAGGGATATGCTTGGGGCTAGGGGGTTAAGGTTATTTCT
>NW_010546427.1:0-4455 GCF_000687285.1 Phaethon lepturus | reverse complement strand
GCAGGCGGGACACACCACCCAACTTGAGAATCTTGTAGTCCAGACTGATGACACAACGTGCAGAGACAACCAAGAGCTATGCTTCCCTATTAAACGGGGCACAAATAACTTTCTTCAAATGCTTTGTTGTACATTTCAGCAGATAAACACTTGACTTTTGGGGAAAAAAATTATCTTCTAGCCCAGATGGACAATGTCATATAACCAGTGTAACAGCCAGACAAACACGGAAAGCCAATATAAAAATACTTTCAACAACCGAGTCACTGCAAGACCCTATCTTAACAGAAATATAATCTACAATATAGTTCCCAGAATGTTGCTGTTCAGCTGAAGTGAAGTAAATAAGGCTACAGCATTTGTATGCCTCACATGTCCTCCTAAATAAAGGAAAGATATGAAAATGGAAATGTAAACATAAGGTGAAACAGAGACTTCAAGGCATGATTAAAACGAATGCTTTCTGGATTACTATTAATTTGTACAGTCATGTGTGTACAAACAACATCTAAGCATTTTAAAATCAAGAATGCTATTTCCACAAATACATAAAAGAAAAAGCAATGACCATCAGAACCAGTAGAGCCCCAAATTGTTTCACATACTTTTTAGCTACTGTTTTGCTATTTAATTAAAAAACAACAACAACATGAATCTGATTCCACACATGTCAGAGATGCATACCATCACTACTGGTATTTCTCTTGATTCTTCTTTAATTTCTGAAAATTGTAGGGATGCCTCCAAGTTACCTACAGCATATTCTGTAGGCTGATCTGGAATTTCTTTCACTTCTGCATCAGCATTTTCTTTACTATCAGACAGTGAGTCAAGAATATTATCAGCACTGTAATCCTCTCCGCAATCTACCGCATTGCCATTATCTATTTCAGCTTCATCTAACACACTAATATCCATCATGTCAATATCCTGCAAGTTATCCAAACTTGCTTCAATATCCTCCTGTAAAAAGAAAAAAAGTATATATAATAGTCATTGTAACTTGAAAGCAATGCTATCATCACTTTGTGTCAAACACTGTCTCACATACCTGTCCATCTCCTGAATCCTCTTCCAGGCCATTATCTTCTACTCCCTCTTCCTCTGGTCTACGTCCTAGCAACATTATGATTGTTAGAATAAAAAGAAGGTAACAGTATGTATCCTTCAAGTTTTATTTTTTCAGCAGAGTTGATATTCCATTTGGTTTAGTTATGTGCTTTTCCCTTATTTTCCACAACTGAGTGTTTATATCCCATCCCAGTTCAGTAACTGACAAACATGCTACAGTCTGAGGTCTGTCACAAGTTCAAGAAGTACCACTGTGCACTCCCCAGAACATTTGGCACAGCTGAGATTGCAGTAATTTATTATCTCAACTTTTCCATTTTTTACAGACATTTACTAGGAGGAAAAAAGAAAAAAGCAACCAAACAAAAAACCCAACACAAAACAATGAAAAAAAAATACTCTATGTGTAAGCATTACGACAGTGCTCCGTTCACCAGCTAGACACATAATATCAGAATTGACATTACTGAAAACAGTACACTAGTTTCAGCACCAAATAGTAACTCCTCAAACTCAGAGCTGCTTAATCTTTTAAGAGTGTTATTTTCCTCAAAAACTACAAGCACATTACATAAAAAAGGGAAAGGGGTTTTAGAGCTAAGAGGAACAGCTCAACTATTTCCATCCCTACAACTAAAAGTGCGATAATACCTTAGGTATTTTTCCGAGACTTGAAAATGAACACAATTACCAAAGTTCTCTCTGCTTTTACCCACACTTGTGACATTTGTTGTCCTTCCAGTTAAGATTTCACATTTTAGTTTGCAAGGAAATGTAACATCACTTCAAATTGGATGTAACAAAAGAAATACAAGTCAAATAAATTAGTTGGCAAAACATTTGAGCTTCATCTCACAAATTTACATTTTGTGTAAATCAAAATTAATAATTTAATTAAAATCCTTCATCTAAACTAGTCATTCTGCTCAGCTGTAATACAAAAGTTTCAACATTATTTGATTACAAAACAAGATCAAACTGTGCTAATTAACTAATTTCAGAAAAATAGCAGATTAATTTTTAAAAGTAAGGATTATGTAAGACTATGTCTCACCATTAGAAAAATCATGCATAGAGAAAGCCTTAGAAACATATCCAGTTTCAGATACCGATTAAAAACTAGTCTTCTGGGGAGAAAAACGAGACTGCTATTAGCTATGAAGCATAAGCATAACACACTACAGAGGTTATCTTGAATTTGCTAGAAACCCCGCATTTCTACCTCACAAAAAACCCTTATCTTTTTCTAAAGTAAAGGTACAGTCACGTAAAAAAAAAAAAAACTATCTATTTGAAAACACTGCTTCAGCGTTACTTAGTAATTCCTGCTACAAATTTCAGGGAACTCTTGAGAACAAACCAACAGATCCTTCCAGTGGACCAATTCCTGCCTTATTAAATTACATGAAATTCTGTGAATAAACAACTAGTAAGTTTAGTAACTACAGCCTATCCCTAGAAACTTGGGCACAAATGTGGGGAAGAGTACCAGTAACATATGGCATTAAAGGTCAGAACCAAGGAACAGAAGATTCAACCATGCTTAATTTCTTCCAGAGTACCAGTTTTACCCAAATCTGGCACAGGCAAGTAATGTTAGCTATAGCTTTGGGTCCGCAACACATTCAGCAGCAGTGCAAAAATTAAACCAAGCCCTCTTCTAAAAGGAAAAGTAGACTTCATAAAAAAGATTAGCAAGGTTCTATTTAATGAGTAAAAGTTGCTACAAAACCCAAGGGGGATGAGGTGGAGATCCTCTCTAACTGCCCTGTACCTTTGCTGCTTCTTTTTGGAGTTTTCTTCATGCTATTTTCTGAAGCCACTGGAATTTCATCAGGATTCCCCCCTTCCTCCTCAATAGCCTATTAAGGGGAAAAGATAAAAGACAGATATCTAAGACAGACATAAACAATCCATTAGTGCATTTCTGTTGAGTTTAAAAGCTGGACAGCAGAAGCAGAAAAATAACAAAAGACGAATCTAGCACTTTGAATCAGACAGCTGCAACTTGATACACAAACCAAAGACCACCAAATCAAAGCAACAAGCACGCAGGAAACACTAATTCGTTAGTGTAAAGTTTCTGGAAAGCAGTCAGGCGCATAACCTAAAGACAAATCCTACAGCGTTTGCAACAAGTGCACAAATACCCGGGGCGTTGTGACAGAGAAAGAACCTCGGTTCTAGGAGACAGCAAACCTAAGTTCGATGAAGGCGGTCCACATGCTACTAACATACCAAACATTCTGATAAGGGTACAGTGTACAAGCTACCAGCTAGCAAGCCAGAAAAAAAATCAGTACGCAGCAAAAAGCCTAGTAGATAGTGTATGGAACGACAAATCCAGGAGCTCAATGCATGGCGGAAAGCCCAGTGATGCATGAGGCTAGGAACACTCGGGCCGAGTGTCACGGCGGACGCGCTGTGCTATGCAAGTCTAGGAAACTGGGGGGGATGGAGGGGGAGGGGTGTCGCTGCGTGGACGTAAACTCCAGACTCGCACACGTAGATCCCACCGCTACTACATGAGACCGACAATCTCAGGGGCGAGCCTGGGACGGCCAAGTATGAGGCCATGCCCGCACTGGGCCTGGCGGGTTCCACGGAACCACCCCCAGAGCCCGGCGCATGCACCCTGCTCCCCGCAGCCCCATTCCCTTCGCTCTGCGGCGGTTTGGCGCCATTTTCCTCAGCAGTGCCTGGCGGGCTACAGTCGCGCACGCGCAGGCTACGCCTCTCCGTCAGGCAGCCCCGGCGCGTCTCCCTCCTCACCTTCCTGAGTCTCTCCATGAGGACGCTCTTATTTCCACCGCTATCCAAATTGCGGCGCTTGAGTTCAGCCCGCAAGTCTATCACGCGCAGTTCGCTCAGCCGCCGGCGGTTTTCAGACTCCGAACTGGTTTTTTTTGCCAGGCCCTCGGGCTCCCCCCCCCCAGCCGCTGCCTGACTCTCCGCCATGGGGCCGTTGTTTCAACTCGCACGCACGGAGCAAGGCAGGATAAAATCAACGGCGAAAAGCCGCAGTTGCAGCACAAAATGGTGGCAAAAGAGAGACGCACTGAAGAGAAAGGGGGAGGGAAGGAAAGAAACGACAGCCCGCACGCGCGTTGACCAGCAGGCCCGAACGCCTTGCGCACATGCGTAGAAGAACCACTCCGCACAGGAGCGACTATTGCAGAAACGCATGCGCCCTACTTCCTTTTCCTACCTCACCGCAAGAATGCGCAACCGCAGTCTGTTTCCGCCCTCGGGCGCGTGCGCGCAAGAACGCACGCGCCGTCCTTAGGCGCGGGCGACACCGTCTGCGCATGTGCATGAGTTGTCATTCAAGTTTTCTTCCCGGCCCCGCCTTCCTCCTCCCCCCTGCTTGTCGTAGCCTTTCTC
>NW_010546426.1:0-15305 GCF_000687285.1 Phaethon lepturus | reverse complement strand
GCCCGGAGCCTGGGCCGTCGCCCCGGCCGGGCCGGACATTGAAGACTTGTCTGTGTTTCACACTTAAGATAACTGCAGCGCTGAGGACAAATACAAGATATGGATGAGGCACCGCTACAACGACTGCGTGGGTTGCTTGGCGGAGCTGATGGGACACGATGCCTTCCAGGTCAAGGTAGGTCCTGAGCCTGCTGCTGAGACATGCGTCCACGTGGGGGTGCCTGGCGATGCAGAAGCAATTACCGCTTAGTAATTAATATTTAAGTGTGGGAGGGCAGGCAGTGCTGTAAGACTGGTAGTGCTCACCTCTGCTCCCCAGCCTGCCACTAGCAGGCATGCAGCTTTCTCAGTGAAGAACATTCTTCCTCCTTTAGAAGTTGCCTCCTTTGGGTCTGACCCCTGGCATCCTTGTTGAGGTGGGTGTTTTTGTGGTGGTGTTTGTTTGTGTTTTTAAAGGAATTGTCACTCTGCACCCTCATGAAGTTTGTTGAGTTGGAGGCACAATATCCGTTGATCAAAGTAGAGTGGAAGGGGAGTTTGACTTTTCCATGTGAACTTCTTAAGGTAAGCTGCAGAACTGAAAAGTTCCTCTTGTAAGTTACCCAGTGGCACACGTTACCTCATGTGTTCACCTTCTTCTGGACTAAAAACTTCAAGCTAGAAGGTTTTCAGTGCAAAGGGAGAGAGGTGTGCTAGAGAGAGCACCAAGACCTAGAGCTTCTGTTCCTGGTGAGGTGACAACTACAGGTGTGGGAGCAGCTGCCTTGCTTCCCCCTTCATTTGAGCTGGCTTCCTGCATGTTTATGAGGTACCGGTTCTGGGGTGGATTTTTGGAGTCCCTGGCCTCACTTGCAAGGACTGGGAGGTGAGAGGGAAGATACTGCCCCTGGTTCATCCACCATGTCATTTCTAATGTCATTGCGTTTCATAAAAGGGGCCCATCTTGGAGGCCTTGTCAAAATGGTTTGTGAGCATTGCTCTGGGGCAAGCAGCACAAAGCCGTGCTGGCTGCCTTTCAGAAAGACACGGGCGTGCCCTCAGCCATCACAGCTCGCTGTCTGCTCCTGTGCTTAAGAGACTGACTTGTTGCTTTCCTTTACAAACCTTGTGTTAGGTAGTTGTAGATGGCTTACTTCCCTTAAATGAGGACGCTTCACTCCTGATCTCTCGCTTTCAAGAATATATGGAGTATGATGACATTCGGTACTTTGTCATAAAGGCAGTCACTGAAAGTATTGGACAAGTCATGCAGAAGACAAAAGAGGTAACAAATTGTCACTGCTGAGGTGGGTCTGGATAAACTGCTCTGAAACATGTATCTTGTGTGTGAAGCGGGGAATAGTGGTATAGGGAAAGGCTTTGGAAGCAAAAGAAACGAGTGTGCTCACTTGAAGGCATTGATTCTAATTTTTTTTAAATTTTTTCCTTGCTACAATGTATGCCATTTATGCTAAGACTGTCTTCAGTCTGAAATTGGAAGTAGTTCAAGACACACATACTGTTGTTCTTGCAAAACCTCGTCTAGGCTCTAGCTTCTGTTTTACCCAAATCTCTGGAGCTGGGGTGGCACACACAGAGCTTTTAATTCTGTTCTCTCGCTGGTGCAGAAGAAGAGTCTGTTTTCTTTCATTAGATGTACCAGTTTTGTTAAACTAGTATTAGTTCAGAGATAAGTTTTATGTTAGGCAAACAGGTAATAGTCCAAGACAAGGCAGCAATAGAAATATACCAGTATGTAGTTCAGCCATCAGCATTTTTTCTTTCCTTTTTCTTTCCTAAATATATTCAGTGCTTGGAAAATAGGGCAATATTCAAGTCCAGCATTGTACCATCTATTGTGGAACTTGCTTCATATTTGATTATATGCTTTTTTCTCAGAGGCCGCTGCCATTTTACCAGCAGAACGTATTTTCCCTTATTTCACCCATTAACATGCCGAACAAAGAGAGTGACATGGTCAAATTTATGGTGAAGCAAGGTTAGTAAGCTCCACATTATGAACTGTATATGAAAAGGAAAATCAGGTTCAAGATTTTTATTATGTAAAGACTATTATTGTTTATTGATGAAAAATGTCTGGTTCCGTGATCACAGTGGTTTTAAACACTATTACAAAATCCACATTCCTCAGTCTACAGTGGGGTCTGTAATGGCCGTGTGTCAAGACAAGGACTTCAGCCCAAATTTTTAGGGTATCAAAGGACTAATTGTATTTTTTTTATACATCCATTTCAAGTTCAACATCTGTTTTCCCTTTCTTCTTAGATAACTGGGAGGAATTGAAAGTGTCAAAGCTGCAGGTAACTGTTCATTTGGTGCTTCAGAGTTGAAATTTTATCTACTTTAAAATACAGCTTTATCTACACCAGTGTGTTTAACCTGCTGCTTGCAATTCTGTTTTAAGGCACACAAGCAGGCGTTTGAAAAAATGTGGCTCAGTTTTTTGAAGCACAAGGTGAGCGTTAACTTCTGCCGCCGATCTACATTGCTTTCCAGTTGCTGATCGTTAGAGGCTGTGGCTGTCCTTGCATGGAGCTTCTGGTAGGACTCCGCTATGCTTTCAGTGTCAGATGAGAACAGCCCAGTCACCATTTCTGCTGGATTGTTCTCCTGCCAAGAAGCATGACATCACACATGGTCTGCTGCCTCTCCTTACTTTCTGCCTTTTTTTCCCAACTTAAACAAGTCTGCTTGTAAGGAATGATCTGCAGTGTAACAACCTCTGTTCACAGGTTGAAGGTTCCGAAGCTTTTTTGCTGATGACTTTGCCCTCTTAGCTGTGATGACGCTTTTAGTTCTGAGTCCTTGCTTCTACTTATGAACTTAATTGTCAGGTGTCATTTGTAAACTCTCCCAGTTGGGAACTGTTGCTGCCAGCTGTTATGGTATATTGTCCTGGCATATTCCCTTTTGCTTGTGTGTTGCCTTTTTGAGCCATGGGTTGCTGTTGCTTTCTTGAGTTCTCTCTGCAATGATTGTTTTCACTGTGTTGTTTTATCCTTCACAGCTACCCACTGGCCTTTACAAAAAAGTTCTTGTCATTCTGCATGACTCCATCCTGCCTTACATGAATGAGCCCACTCTCATGATAGACTTTTTGACAGTGGCCTATGGCATAGGTGAGTGAAAACAGGCTTTCTATCCTTTGTGAGGCTCTGCAGCATGGTGCATATGGACTTGGAAGGGCTGCTGGATCCAACACCACGACCTGGGTGATGAAGTAGATGTACTTTTGGCTGGGATCAAGCTAAGGAACTAGTGTGAGCTTTCTTGTCCCTGAAAGTGAGATGTTTTCACTTGTGTTTGTCAGTGTTGTTGCTCCTTGTATGTAAGGAAGATCATATTTAAGGCTTTGGGAAGAGTTGAATACTGGAGTTCAGCCAGCAATGCTGATAGCTGCCCTGCATCCGGGCACAGGATGCACAGATTCCTACAGAAATGTCCTTTCTGAGGAGACCTTTGCCTCCCCAGTGCGGCTTTCTTGGGGGATTAGAGCAGCATGTTTGTGTCTCTCGGTCCTTCCGAGCCTGTTCTTCTAAACTACTCCTTAATCTTTGTAAATAACTTACGAGCCTCTGGATGATTTTAGATGAAGTTGTGTTACCTTACAGCCATTGTGCTGGCTCTAATTTCAGGTACTCTGAGTTTTGAGTTCCTTGTGGGAAGGTTTTGTAATAGAAAGAAGTTGAAGCTGATACTTATTTTCTTACCTGCCTGCTTTCTTAACAGGTGGAGCAATCAGTCTTCTAGCCTTAAATGGATTATTTATTCTGATTCATCAGCATAATCTGTAAGTGAAAAGAGCATCTTGTTTAAAGGAACATGAGCTTTTGCATTTATATCTTTAGAGAAAGGAGCTGAAGTGGATTCTACACATCCTCAGTCTTTAAAATTCTCCTATGAGAAAGCCAAACTCTGCACAAGAGGTTCAGCTGTTTGGATGCTGAGCTCTTTTGATAGTGTGACCTTTTTTTCAGCTGAGCCTAAATATCCTCTTCTCCAGACTGTGGTTGCTGAGCACTTGAAAATCGATTTCCATTGATCTGATTACATAGTAAAGCCGTAGTCTTTGGTGTGCCTTTCGTTGGATCCTGTACCATTTGCAGTCAATCCATTTCACATTCTGAAAATGGCTGAGCACTGCAAGAGCCATAAATTCACCTTACAGCTTGTTTTCAAGTGGTGGCTGTGGAGAGAAGCCTAAGAAACCTAAACAGAGCACAGCAGTGGTCTGGGGTAGCGTATAATGAAAGCACAGAAACACTTAGATGCAGTGTAGTCCCGTTGTACATCACTAATGGATGTTGTCTTTTTCCTTTTTTTGGCAGGGAGTATCCTGACTTCTACAAAAAGCTGTACAGTCTTTTAGACCCTTCTATATATCACGTGAAGTACCGAGCCCGCTTTTTCCATTTGGTTGATCTGTTTTTGTCTTCATCGTAAGTAGCATCTTTATTACGTATGTTCACGTATTTTCCTCTTGCTTTTCTGTTGGCCAGAGACTGTTCTTGAACAGTCCCCCACATGTCTAGATATAATGTATTCAGTGTTCCTACTGGAGCAGATTTGTTTTTACCAAGAAAACTGAACCTGAGAGTGTTGTTGTAGTGTGTAATTTTTTGTGTGCTATTTTTGGAGATTTGCCACACAACCATCTAGTTTCAGAAAGTAAAAATGCAGATGGTTATCTGAGGTTGATCACTTTGTCTGAAAGTGATGTTTTTTCTTGTTGGTCTTTATGAGTATGGAAAAGGAACACTTACAGGCTTTTTATAGATCATAAAGCTGTTGATAAATTGATGACCTTTTGCAGACATAGAACATTGAAATATAAAGTATTTGATAGCCTGTCCTGATGCTGTCAATTCACTGTACACAGGGAGGAAACTAGATAAGCAGCTGGTCACATAGTTGCCATCATGTTATAAACAAGAGTCACGCTTTACACTTCAGCACTAGGCACTTAATATCAAACTTCTTGTATTCATAGTGTGCTTTGGAGAGAGTAACAAGATCTGACAGATGGTGTCTTGTGGGGTGGCTTTGCTGAGCCTCGCAGGTGTAGCAAACCCTAGCTGAAGACTGAGTGGATGAAAATTGTCATCTTTCATCCCAGCTCTTCTGACCTGAAGAAGGTGTCTGAATGAGCTGATTGCTGTTAGAAATTTGCATTCTTACCATAAAAAAAGGAACTGTCCTGCACATTTACATTACAGGAGCTTTATGATCCCATTAACAGCTGTACTGCTTACTTTAGTCCTGGAAGTATTATGTAAATTTAACACCATGGCCCTTGTATTAGTTAAACCCACAAAACGACATTAGGAGAATATAATTAAGGTTGCCTGGCCAAGCACTCAGAAGTTTATAAAATGACTGAATAAAGACTGCCATGTGAATGACAACGTACAAGAGCTGTGCTTGGCGACAGCAAGTGCCTGGAGTGGTGCCGTGCACCTGGATTGAATCACAGAGTGATTTGAGATTATTCATGCATTGAATGGAAATGCCCCCAGATTTGTTCCAAAGAGCGCACAAGACCCTATATTACTGCTTGAAACCAGGATTCTTATAGCTTCTCCTCACTCCATAGCCCAAAAAATCTGAAGAGCCCCACTGATCTTTATCTTGACATGCTGTTTGGATTGGTGAGAGTGCTGGCTCATTTGCTAGGAATTTTACATGCTGGTTTCTTCTGTCTCCATTCCAACAGTCACTTGCCGGCGTACCTGGTGGCAGCATTTATAAAGCGCCTCTCCCGGCTGGCCCTCACTGCTCCTCCTGAGGCTCTGCTCATGGTCATTCCCTTCATCTGTAATCTCTTTCGGAGGCACCCCGCCTGCAAAGTGCTAGTACATAGACCTAACGGGCCAGAAGGTAAGAGGAAAGGTGGGCACGGGAGTTGTGTTACATCTTTAGAGATCATAGAGGGCAGCATTCCTGCGGAGGAGGAGGGGAAATCCCAGCCCCAGTTCTGAGGTTTAGAAGGATCCCTCTGCCCCTTGAGTTTGTGGAAAGGCTGCTCCTGCAAGTTCTCTGCCTGGGAAGACCCATCTGCGTTGCTCCTTTCTGACCTTAGGCCTCACAGTTGCCTCCTCTGCCTCTGTGATTCACTGGGAGAAAGCTGCTTTGAGCCTGGCACGCAGATCCAGGCTGCTTGTAAATGCTAAAGGGCTGGGGGAGACCTGTACCAGACATGGAACTTGTCTTGTTCACCTCAATAAATGAGAAGAAAATGAATGCAGAAATCAGAGACCTCTTTGATTTCAGTCTGCAGTGGTTTTGTGTAGGTGGCCCCACTGGGGCCTCAGTCCTGAGTTTTTACTTCATCTCTCTGTAATTTAACTTGTCAGTGTTGAACATCAGTAGTGACTGTTCAAAGTTGCCCAAGATGCCCTTTGCATCAGACTATTGCAATTCTTTGTGCCCTACTTCCCGTGCTCTTTCAAAGTAATATGATTCTGTAGAGCTGCAAACAGTGACTCTTGGGTCGTGCCGGGATGTGTGAGCTTGTTTCCAGACCCTTCCAAGACCCATCTTGGGAAGGAGCAACTCTGGGTTTCCATGTTCCCTTTTGGGGTTACGTACATCACGCAGAAGCTATTAGCTCTGTATCTCTATTTCCTTAGATATGTCAGAAGATCCATATAGTATGGAGGAGGAGGAGCCGTCTGAAAGCAGGGCTTTGGAGAGCTCTCTCTGGGAGATCCAGGTATGTCAGCTAAAAAGGCACATCTGTGGTATGGGCTTCTTCCACCCTTGCTGCTTCCTTGACACATGTTGGCAGTGGGCAGTCCCACGTACAAGAACCTGCTGGCCTACATCTTGCAAACAAGGTGAGTTTCTGGCTGATTGTTTATTCTGCATCCTTTTCCATCCTAGCATTAGAGGTGGAGGATTCCACAGACTGGAGAAATTGTACATGCTAATTAGTAGGTGACTTGTGAGCACACATCTGACTGTGCAGCTGAAAAGTGTGCAGATAACAGCTGAAACAGACTAAATAGCAGCAAATGTATGAGGCTTTTTATTTGCTTTGGAGGGGAGAGAGGAACTTGCTGAACGGTGATGGAAATTAATTGGATACAGCTAGGTCATCCTGTAGAAATGGGTTTTAAAATGCTAGAGAAGATTGTAACGTTCACCTTTCACCTGGATCATTTGTAGGATGGTGTATGAAGGTTGAAATTGGTTAAAATACTCCTGATGGTTCTCAAACATTAATGCCGGGATTATCACTTTCCATTTAAATGCTACAAGGGTTTTGTGTAAGGGGCTGAAGCAGAAACGAGAATGTTGTGCAGAAGCAGGAAGCGCGGAGAGCAGAAGCTCAGATGCAGCATCAGGGCCACGAGGGGTAGCAGAATTGGGTTATGCATTGTAGGCATGGCTTGTGGAGGAGTCTGTCTGTCTTGAGCTGGATGTGAACCAGGTGAGAAAGTCCTTTGACGTGTTTGAAAGATGGCTGAAATCAGGATTTCTTGAAGCTCTGTAGTAGCACAGTGCAGCAAACTTGCCTCTGCCAGAATTTGATGTTAACTGAAGATCTGACCAACAAAGGGACAGATACTTGTGTGGGAATCCAGATGGATGTGTGTTACCCTGTACTTACTAGACCATCTCCTATTTGTCTTGCTTTTGCAGTCTCTACAAAACCATTATCACCCAGACGTGGCCAAGGCAGCTGCTATCCTGAACCAGTCGCTGTCTGAAATAGAGGATGACATATCAGGGCTCCTGGAGCTCTCAGCTTATGAGGTAGCATTGCTGTGCCTTTGGATGATTGGAACCAGAGGAAAGGAGGCTGGTTCCTGGATGCAGTAGCTGTGTCCTGCTCATCAACTTTGCTGCTGGGGTGGGAGCTAGACTGACTTTTGGTTACCCAGAGCCAGGGAAAACAGGAAGATGTCTGTTAAATAATGGAGCATGAGGCAGCAGTGGTGACAGGGATGGCTTTTATTTAAAACGTTTATTGCTGGATCTTTTAAGGGGTTAGAGTGAGCACTGGTGTTGGCCAGAGTGAAGAGCTTGTACTGAGTTTTGCCAATATCTTCTATTTTTTTTCTTCGTAGCTTTTTGATAAAGAAGTAAAGAAAAAGGCTGTTGATGTGCCCCTGGAGTTTGAGCAAGTACGAGGTTTGTTCGGGAAGAAAAATGATATTTTTGCAGAGCACTTCACTTTAGATTGACGTGATCTCTTGTAAACGCATCTGCACAACTGACTGATCTTAGGGACATGCACAAAGCTCATGTGTTGTGCTTGGCAACTCTGCCTTTAGAGTATCTCCATGTGATGAGAGCTGGACTGCTTGACAAGGGTGCAGCCTTCTTCAGTGACCTTTGCCACTACCCAGATGAACTTTTCTTTGTTGCTCCTTGTTTCTCACACTTGCATGTTGCCGCCTGATGTTTGGGAGAGTTTTTCCATGAGAGCAAATTTTTCAGGACTTACTTGTTGCCTGGATTCTAGCCCTTTTCTCCAAAGCCGCTGGTGCTGGCTGTGATCGGTGACTGCATTGACAATCCATCTTGCCATTCGATGGGACTGAGGGGAAGTGACTGACTACTGCTCTTATTTTTCACATGTGTTAGTTTCACAGAGTAACATCAGTTAGAGCTGATAACCTGGTTGTAGCAAGTGACTTCAATACATAGCTGTAAACACCTGATGATATTCTAATTATAATATATTATATAATATTCTAATTATATTTTTTATATACACTTTTGAACTCATGTCTTCAGGGGGATGTTTAGCTTCTATGAACTTGTCTTAACTCTCATGTTCATGGCATTGAAAGCTCAGGTTTATCAAAAACAACTCGTAGGTGATGCTCAGTAATTCCATCTCTGAGGTGTTGCTGATGTTCCTTCATGTACATCCACCTCATGCTGTAAGGTTGCTTAACTCAAAATGCTCACGAGTGTTGGAACTGAGCATAATCCTGGTGACTGCTGTAGCTAGGGAGGCCGACCGATGTGTAGTGGGAGGTATGTCTAATCCTTGGGTTTTGCAGCTTAATGATAAGCAGCTTAATGTAGCTTTGCTTGCAGCCTGCAAGCATTTTAGGAGCTCTAGCCAGTGTATCCAAGTGCTAATCAAGTTTTAACTAGTCCACTGATACTAGATGGTTTTGTTAACTTGTTTTTTTTCATACAGTTCCAGAAGTCATGCAGAAATTCCTTCTGGTAATTTGTTGGGTTTTTTCCCACCAAGGTTTTAAGTTTGAGATCAACTTCTTACGAAGAACAGATATAAGCTCACTCAGGACTTTTTTTCCTGTAGTAATTTTCAACAACTTATTTTCTCATTAGACTTTAACTCTGCTTGCATATTTTGAAATTGTATTTTGTGGAGGAGAAAAATACAGTCAAGAAAGTGGAGGCCAAGAAATCTAATTTCTGGCAGACAAGTTTGTTTAAGTCAAGGAAAACCTGCAGCTGTCTTGGAGACATGAAGTGTTATGTTTTCTTCATCCAGTTTTCTTCATGCTTTCCAAACAATGGACATATCCTCAGAGTATAGAGCTCTACCTCTTGTTTTTTTTCTCTGATGCTTTTGAATTCAGGTGGGGTGTTTTTCAGGATTCAATCTTTTTTTCCTAAAAAAAAAAAAAAAAAAAAAAATATAGTAGTCTCACTCTTTGTTGTTCTCTGGTGAAAAAGCAGTCCTGTCTCCTCCCTGGCCAGCCTGCCTTTCTTTTTTCTTTGACTTGTGGTATCTGTGGTAGGAAGGCAGAATGGCTGACGGTAACTTGAGAGGCCTCAGTTCAGGTTCACCCAAGCCTGTTATTTCAGCTCTAATATGTATTTCCCTATGTCATATGTATGTTGAATGTATGTGTTTGGTGAACATTTTGAAGTGCTCTGATGCTATAGTAATGAGAACCACATAGCTGCCTTTGAAAGAACTAAGTGTATCACCTGCCAGATGAAATGAATGAATATACAGAATATTGAAATGAATGAATATATATATTGAATACCTTTCTCTGCATCTTTCTGTTTTATTCCAGTTGGCCCATTTTTTTCTGTCTAAATTACTGAAGGGCAGTGTCATTCATATCTTTCATAGTATTGACGCTCCAGGAGTGTTAGGATTCGTTTTATAATGCACAAGTATTAAACTATTTGGGCATGGGGCAAGTCCAGGTCTCATGGTGTTGAAAATGAGGGAGTTTGGTTGGGTTTTTCTGTCTGGACAGAGCGTAAGCAGAGTCTTTCTGTCAGCAAGGGCTGCGTAAGCTGTGTGCCGCTCTGTCGTCCTGGGGTCTCCCGGCACCAAGCAAGGGCAGCCCACCCACAGGGCAGCTTGCGTCGCGGGGCAGTTCTGGAAAGTCGCAGCTTCTGCCTTCTGGCACAGACTGCTGCTGCCTTGTGGGCAGAGCCTTGTATCTCCGGGACCACATGACCACAGACTAAAATATCAATACGCTTGGAAAAGGGATGCTACTGGAAATGGGGGTTTTGCTTTTTCCCAGGACGACGACTGCAAAGGCTTCACCAGCATCTCCAGTGTTTCGCCAGCCGTGGATCCGAAGTACTGTATTGCAATTAAGGGTGGCTTCTTTGGAGCAAGATGCGATTTATTTTTCCAAGTGCATTCCCAGTGCCCTGAGTGCTGACTGTTGCAGCTCCTACTGACATTGAGACGGAGGGTTAGGCTGATGCAGTGTGTTTTCAGATCTCCCAGCGTATTTCAGTGCTGAGCTGGAAATACTGTTAGCACTTTACTTAAAGTATGTGCAGCTGACCTGGTGTGACTTAATTATTTTGTGGTGACGCCTAGCAGTCCCAGGCACAGCTCCACCATGCTTGATGCAGACAAGACACACCGCAGACAGCTCAGGGGAGCTTACAGCTTAAAGCCTGGGTGCGCTTTAGACAAGCCTTGAAGGTCTTCCAGAGACTTCATCCCCCGTCTCTGATGCTGCCCTTGCCTAAGCAGCATTCTTAAACCAGCTCTTAGGTGGTGATAGCTTTAAAGCCCCTGCCTGTCCTTGGAAAAACATACCACCTGGTCTTTCATCAAGCTTTTATCTTTAAACTTTCACCCCCCTCCTCCCAATAGGAGCCATCAGGGAAAAAAATCAGCAGTTATAAATATTAAAAGTTTCATCTGTGCTAAGTGAACAACCCTTATCAGGCTGCACACCCGCTGCTGCCACTGCTCTACAGGTCTCCCCAGACTGCAGATTATAGATGCTTTAATCATAGTGTGTATTAACTGGAAGGCCGGATTGAAGTACCAGGCAGAGAGTGCGTAAGTCACTTCTGTTATTATTTGATTTTTATCAGATGTGGGGAGGGGGAGAGGGCTGTTCTGGGGCCTGTTGTTGTCGGGTCATTTCAGTGAGCATAAAAGATAGTTTTATGAAAACATTGACACAGTCCCCCAACCTCCCCCCCGTCACTGCCTCATTCCCCATCAGAGGACAGCGATAAGGTCTCTCTGTGTTGCAATGGACTGCCCTTGGTTTATTGTCCTGAGCTTTTATTCATTCAGAGCCATCCCAGCCTGAAAGTAAGAGATAGAGCTGCATGATGACATTTATCTTGTGAGTCAAAGGTCCAGGTGACCATGGTGACTGTGTTAATCATCTTAGATTCTTACTTTTAAGATATTCATTGGGCGACAGAGGGAAGTGTAGATTTACATCTGTAAGTAGATGGAAAAGTGCACGTGCCAGCCGGAGGCCTGGGGTGGGCTTGTGCTCTGGGGCGGTCGGTGCCTGTCCTCTTCCAGCACAGTGGGACACCAGAACACTTGGTTGCAGGCTGGCGGTGGTTCTCCAAGAAATTTGGCTTGTGCGTGTAAAATAACTCACGTTCACACCATACGTTCGGGTATCTCGAGGGGGTATTAGGAGCTGCCTAACTGGCTTCCCCTGCCTGTCGTCGTAACCACCTGGGAGTCCACCCCTGCTCCTCCGATTGCGTGTAAGCTCCTCGCAGCGTGCAGGAGCTGGGCACTGACTGAGTTGCTAAATCCTGTCAAAGGGGACAGATCCACAGGCTCCCAAGCGCTTAAGAAAACCAGTAAAAAACGCTTCGCCCCCCCTGACCAGCTGCTATTAGCATTAAAGTGGTTTCCCAGCCCTGAGATAGTGAAAGCTGCCGTGCAGCCATAACCCCTGTGTTTTCCACTACCTAGTTTTGAAAAACAAATGAGCTTTTGGGTAATTTACAGCCCTGCTCAGGCAGAGAGGGCTACAGGATCTTGGTTCGACTGACACCAGCCTTCTCCAGCACTATCATAATCAATATGCATTAACTGAAGTCTATTGGACTTGGAGATTTACTGCTATTAATAAGCCAAGAGTCTATCTTAGTGTAGTTTATGAAGGAAATTTTAGGTCTGTCAATAAAAAGAATTGTCTTTCTGCAGTTTCTTAGCCCTGTCCCTGGGCCGTGCTTGCATCACTAGAAAGAGGAAACTGGAGTGTGTGGATAGAGCGAAAACTGAGGAAAACAGAGGGGAAACTTCTCTTCAGGGCTGGTGAAAGGCACCTGCAGCTGGGTTAGTGTGCGGCCAGCTTCAGAGAGAACTGTCTCGGTCTCCCATAATTTTCTAAGCCACCATCCTGTGTGCACATCAGCGGGGCAAAACTTGAGCTCTTTGGGAACGTCACGTGCTCGGCAGCAAGCCTGAGCTCTCTGTGCCACTTCGCTTGGGTGCCCGGAGCACTGTCAGCTGGGCATGGGCACTGGCTATGGTTCCCTGGGGCACGCTGGCACCCAGGGAACTCGCCCGGTGTTCGATAGCTGGAGGGTGTCTGCCAGCACCGGCCACTAGTGCCTCCCGGGCTGCAGTGCCCACCTTCCTCTTCCTGAGGAACAAGCCCCAGGATGCTCTGGTTGACGGTGCACGCGTGGAGGATGCGAATGTCAACTCCATCCTAACGGAGCTGAAACCTGCAGACCCCGTGGCCTGCTGGTATCCCCGTTTTGTCGACAAACGAACAGAGCGAACCTTATCAAAACAAGCAGGCTGCAGTCCTGCTAATGGAGCTCTGCTTGCGCTAAAGATAACTGACGCTTTAATAACGCTGTGCATTATCCAGATTGTGGCTGGAGTGCTTATGTGAGGAGATGCCTCAACCGCAGGTGGTTGTATTTAACTTTTATCAAACGTTTAGGTGGGTGGCAAGGTGCATTCTTGTGATGCTCCTGGGGAGAGAGTCCTGGACTTCGAGATACGAAGCGATTGAATCCTCACATCCCTTTTGCCTACCTCAGTTTCCTGCAGATTGGGAGACTGAGATTTACATTTTATTTATCTCAGCTGGAGACGGGACATACCATGTGCTGTGGTTTTGGAAACAGAGGCTTGATGACCAAGAGCTGCAGTTCCCAAGTGGAAGGCCTTTGGTCTCATCTGCTGGTGAAGAGACGGGTCTCTCTGCTTGGTGTGCTGCCCTGCCCAGATAAGGTCCTTCTGCAACCTGGGCGATGGCTCCTGGAGTTGAGTGAGCCTTGAGAGAAGCTGTAGGTGAAATCTGCTGCTGTGTCACGCGAGTGGACACGGGGGGGGCCAGGGCGAGGGATGCGGGCAGTAAGTGAAGTCCTACCACCGGCTGTGGGCAGGCAGCAGGGATGTCTGCAGCGATCGTCGCTGCTGCCGCTGCTCACCCAGCATGTGCCACGGGGCTCTGCTGGGGAGCCCAGCAGAGCGGCTCCCATTACTGTGTGCTTGGCTGGATCTGTGGGCCGGCATGCGGTGATCTTTTTTGATGTGTGCCTGAAGGGTCTCTGACCGCTCACCAGCCTCAGGTGCTCCCCGGGGTAGCTCCAAGCCTCGGTGGAGCCCAAGGGAGCTGGAACGGATCCATGTTTGCAGCCTGTCCCAGGGCTTGGCTTCCCACGCTCAGTGCGTCATGTCTAAAGCTATAGTGTGTGGCTCCTTCCGGAGACGTAGTCCTCTCCTGTGAAGCTTTTCCTTGTCAAGATGACTCCTGAAAGCATCCTACCTGGCTGAAATGTCTCTTCTGGACCATGTCTGCCTGAAGGCTTAGTTTTTCAAAGGTATTTAGTAAATGAACTCCTGTTATCTTTGAGGAGCTAAGTATAAATACTGATGGGAGCTTTTATTCTCTTTCAGCTTATCAAAAGATTTATGGCCTGATTTACTTCAAACTTTCTCTTTATTTCACACTTGGCACCAGAGATTGTTTTCCCAGCAAAAATCCTCCCTGTTCTCTGTGCCAAAGAGTGGAAGGCTGGAGCCCCTCGTCTTCCTCCTGGGGGCTGTTGCTGTCACTGGCAACTTTCGCCTGGGGACTTTGGTCCTGGTAGTCTGAGCTGCTGATGTGGGGCCTGCCAGGCTGTGTCCTGCAGGCCAGCGAAGCTGGAAGCCGTCCTGCGTGGTCCTCTGCAGTGCCCGGGGAGCAGCAGCTGGGGGGGGGTCTCCAGGCTGCCCTCCTGCATGCTCATCGCCTGGTTGGAAGGGAAATGGTGCCCGGGGGGCTCTGTACAGAGCTGGGCAGCAGGCGATTGCTGTTCGGGAGTTTCATCACTGCTGGTCTCTTATCTCCTTGTTGCAAGACTGTGGAAAAGCTTCTACTTTTAGAAGCTGGCAGCGTGTGCTATCATGGAGGAAAAGAGATTAAAAAACTCCGGTTTGAAACGAAAAGACCGGGATCAGAAAGAAAATTGGGGTCTGTAACACCAGTTCAGGGTTCCACCATTTTGGTGCAGAGACTGGTGAGGTCATTGGGTCTCAGAGGACATCCGATGTGTGAAGAGGGCCAGGGGAACTGGCTCATGGAAACGTGCTAGTGTAGGATGACCCTGATGGGTTATTTGTCCTAGAGCCGTGCTGAAGCCAGCAAGGGGCGAGGAGGGGTGAGAGAGCAGCCATGGGAAGTAACTTCCGATGTTGTCAGGTTAGCAGGTCGCAAAGACCAGAGCAGCACGCTCGGGACTGGCCCAGGGCCTGCGTTGCCCTCACACTGGCCTTTCCCATCCAGGTCCCCCCGAGATCTGAGCACCCCATTCCCGCTCTGCGAAGCTGGGTGGAAAAAACAGCGGCAGTTGCTCTCCCCGTCTCCGCTTTTTTAAAACCAGAGCCTGGCCGCTGGTTAGCGCGGTCGCCGCAGCGGTGGGAGTCGCGGCGATGACAGTCCCAGGCTCAGCTCACGGGGGGGAAGGAGGAAACGAGGGGACCCCGGTGCGGTGAGGGCTGCGTGGAGCGGGGCTGCGGTCCGGCCGCTGCGGGCAGCTCTGACCCAGAGCTGCCCGGGGGCTTTGCCTGCTGCCCGTGCCCTGAGGGGCCAGAGCCGGGCCAGTGAATCGGGGCCGGTGGC
>NW_010546425.1:292-880 GCF_000687285.1 Phaethon lepturus | reverse complement strand
AGTGCCGACGGCTGTAGGGTGCGGGGGGATCTTCTCCCCCCCCCAGGCCTGCGCTGTAGGGCTGCTGTGTGGGGGCTCAGAGACCCTCCTCAAGAGGGTCCCGCTGTGGGGCAGCACCCCACGGCCGCCCGGCAGGAGGGCAGGACCCTGTGGGGGAAGGCGAGCTGGGAGCCACACAGCAGTGTTCTTGAAACAAAAAAAACAATTAAAACAAATATGATGCCTTGATTGAGTTAAGTATGGACATGAATAATGCAGTCAGAGCACCAGGGAGCGCTCCCATCTGAAATTGGATTTCTTTCCATCTGCTCTTCACCCCAGTGCAGCTCTGCTTGGGACTGGTCTCTGCTGGGCTGGGGGTGAGGGGAGGGCGAGGGAGGAGGGGGCCCATGGGAGGCTGGGGCTGGGCAATGGTGGAGCAAAGCGGATAGCAGCACATGTGCTGAAACCATCAGTGGCTGCTGGTGCGTTTGGAGTAGCAGTCTATAGGCTCCAGAGTTAACACCGGGCTGAAGGTGAGAGCGACTTGCTTCTCAGCGCTGCTCCTTCAGCCCTTGTGACAGTGGTGAGGCTGAGGTGTTTTGGGAA
>NW_010546425.1:0-261 GCF_000687285.1 Phaethon lepturus | reverse complement strand
AGGATGGGGTGTGTTGGGAGGGTTTGAAAGCCACAGAAGAGCAACTGCAGAAGGATGTGGCCTCCTTGCTCTCCTACAGCCTTGGGGATCTCCCCGGCCAATGATCCCTCTACCTGTCTCCAAACGTGCTGATAAACACTGCCCAGTTCAGTTTTCCTGGACAGAGGGGTAAGAGTCTCTGACACTGGCTTGCAGCATGTTTTGTGGAAATAACTAACCGGCTGGATAAGAAATGTGTGGAAAGAAACTCCTGCCCTGGAA
>NW_010546424.1:356-3595 GCF_000687285.1 Phaethon lepturus | reverse complement strand
CTCGGGCACTTGCCCGGCCCCAGCCCTGCGGCAAATGCGCTTGACTCCGAACCTCAGCTGTGCCGAACTGGAGAAGCTGGGCTACCAGTGGTAGCAGGGGCTGCTTCCAACAAACCGGTGAAGCCAGGCTCATCACTAGCGAGGAGTGGAGGAACTCAGAGACTATCGTAAGATTAAAATCAGCTCTTTCAGGCCCCAGAAGTCACCTGCGGCTAAGGCAATGGCAGCGGAATGCAGAACACTGTCCCGCTGATAAATAAATGCAAGACTGAGGCATTTATCAAAAGTAAATGACTTTAGGAAATGAAGACCGTTATTTTTAGAAGACGAATCATTCAGACGACTCAGGTTTTTTCCTCATCTCCTCGGTGGTGCTGGCACGCGCGAGGGGCTGCTGCTCCGTCACCCACCTGTTGCACTGCGAATGCGGCGAGGGCCAACTCGTTCCGAGCCCAGAGGGGAACTAGAGAGCTCAGACCCAGCCTCCTCTGCCCTCCCCTCCCAGGCTGAGCTTTGCTAAAATACGGAACATTCCTACCCTGTGCACAACAGAGAGCTGTCGTTTAAGTATACACGCACGTTTACGTGCTGCTCTCAAAGACGCGTGCTCTCCCAGCAGAGCTTGCAGCTCGCAGCTTTGCAAACCTGCCGATATTTTGCAGTGTAATCGTTTAAAAAATTGCAGTTTAAAAACTGCAATTAGCCAAGTGGAGACGTATGCAAAGAGACAGTACAATAATTAGTAAAAGCAGACTGGATACTTCAGAGTTTAAATTATCTAACACATAATTGGTACATAAGTGAGAATATCTGTTTGTTTACTCTATATGGGGTCATCTACTGCTTCCACTGAACAAAGCTGTCATTGATTTTAAATGGAATAGGCTTCTGCTGCTTAAGCCAATTATTTTCTCACCAGAGATCAGAGCATCAATAAAAATGAACAAATAAGCCCATTTTTGATCAGCTGAAATATTGGTTGGGTGGGATTTTTATCATATTCTTTATTGCAATAAACATAAACAGAGTATCACATATGCATCAATGCTGCCAACTCCCGTAATTTTTCTGCGCGTTTGGTGGCAGCTGACGTGCACCCTCATCACCTGGGGTTCTCCTGGCCTGGGGGGAAGCCGGCTGGCTTTTGTGCAAGTACAGGCGTTGACCCTGGCCTCGCAGGAGCCCTCTGTAAGCTTACGTCTGGGGGCTGGGTTGCGAGGCAGGGCTTTTGAATCGCGCCAAAGACAACGCAGCTGCTCCACAAGCCACTGGGTTTTCCAAGCCCGGGCTCCTGCTTTTCTCCCGGTTTGCCCAGGTGAATCGGCCGGTGGGAGAAGGCTGCTACCCCAGCGATGGGGGCACGCTGCTCGCCACGGCCAGTGAATCCAGCAGGGTATCAGGTGAAAGTGGTCCTTCTGCATCGATTTAAAGATCGGCTAATCCACATCACGTTTCCCATTTCGGTAGCCAGCAATGCATTCTTAGGGGAAGCACACTGGATGGTCTTCAATGCCCAATAATAAGACGTTGAGGAGAAAACACGGTGACTAGACAGGTTTTGTATTGTCCCGTATTTAAACAACAGTTCCAAGCACAGGGAAACCTTCCCGTGTTGTAGAAGTAGCCCTGTATTTCTGCTGAATTTGGGTCAAATACACGTGTTATTTGGCACGTTGCTATCAGGGAGTGCAATACACGCCAAATAAAACTTCAGCTACGAAGGCTGAAAATAATTTAAAAGTCTCGCTGAAATCATTGTCACGATGCCGGTGAATGGGCACAGCAATCCTTCTGATCCCACAGTCACGAAGAGGTTTATGCATTTTCACCCAGGACCTCGTGGTTAGGACGTCAGCTCTACGGGCTGACGAGCAAGGGCTCGTCAGATGGGTTCGGTCTCCTCTGGGGACGTATGGGATGAGTCCCTGGCCTGCAGAAGCGGATTGTTTTAGATGAGATTATATCCAGGTGGACGTGTTCAGAACAGCTGAGTAAAAATGTGACTCCTGTACATCCAAACAGCTTTTGGCAAACTGTGTCTTTATGAATTTATCAAACCTGATCTGTCTTTCCGGAGTGGCTCTGTCCCTGCGTGCCAAGTTAGCGCAGAAGATGATGGAACATATTATGACAGGCAAAAATACGGACGAGCACTTCACCATACACACAAGCATCCCCGGGTTTGCATTTTCAGATAGGAGTACAAGGTTAGAAATGCAGAGTCTGTTACGGTCCCTAGGCTCCAGCTTGCCTCCCCTCGGTTCTGGAAGCCACACGAACTGGCTCCCACCCGGCCCTGCCAGGGGAAAGGGAGGGGACGGCACGGAAATGCACGGCAGAGGTCGGGGTACCCCCCCTCAGCACAGACCCTGGTCCCACGGAGGGGGCACGGCAGGAACAGCCTTTCCTGAAAGGCTCTTGAAATAAATACCCCTGACTGAGGTCACGCACGTTTATGCGTTTGGACTTGCATCATTGCAGTCCGAAAACTGGTAACCATGCTCCAGCCGTGAGCAGTGTTTGCATAAGTAGTAAGCACAAACAACCAAATATCTAATAACCTTACGCAAAGCCCTTTTAAAGGAAATATGATTTTCCCTAACGAAACATTCTTTAAGGTTTAACTTAATCTGTTCTCTTCAGTTACTTTATCCCTTGGGAATAAGCACGTTAAAACAATGACGATGTGTACAAGCAAGAAAAGGCATTACAAAGCCATTATCAATACAAACCAATTTAAAATGCTTCCAATATTTAGAGAAGAGCTACAGCATGATTGCAAACAAAATCTCTGATCACTTTTTCAAACAAAGTTTAATCTCTCTTATAGCCATGACTCTGTAAAAGCTGCATCTGCAAACAAAAAATACAGTGTGTAACTGAAGTTGTCACTACAGCTGAGCAAACAGATTCTAGCTAATATTTTACTTATTAAATTTCACTTCTTTCTTTTTGGAATATGTGCAAAATCAGGTCACAGAACTTGCAAACATCTTCACCAGGGGTATTCTTTTCTGGGTTTCTCCATGCAGTGCATAAAGTGCAAGAAGTTAATATTTCAGAGCTCTGTAATCCCCTAGTTCAGAAGCAGCAACACAAACTTTCAAATATTTATGCTTGCGAGGGAGAAGGTGGCAGCCTGGATCAGTGCACCGTGCCTTTCCGCTGTCACCACCTCGCTCCCCATCAGGCAACCGGAGAGAAAAAATACGCTGTCTAACGCACGGAGGCAGCCGCTC
>NW_010546424.1:0-342 GCF_000687285.1 Phaethon lepturus | reverse complement strand
CTCCCCCCCCCCAGACACTGGCTACCCATCCCCTCTCACCCCATCCCCATTCGTACTCAAGCAGCGGAGCAGAGGAGAGGCCAAAGCGAGCCCCTCGACGGCGCTGTGCCGGGCAGCCTGCCCTTCCCGGGTACTCCGAGGAAAACCGAATTAGCTACACCACCTCTGGCTACGGCACAGGCTTCTCGGTCAATGTCATCTTACCCAGGATAATTATGGAAAATACTAATTATCAGAAATAGGTGGGAGGGCAATTTTTTCACGCTCCAGGGGATCCCAAAAGCCCTTTCGGCGTCAGCGCGGCTGCCCCAGCAAGAGGGGACGCGGCAGCCCGGCGGGGAC
>NW_010546423.1:49814-53035 GCF_000687285.1 Phaethon lepturus | reverse complement strand
TGCCACGCCAACATGACGGCACTGCCACTGGCTCCCGCCGAGAAAGCTCTGAGCCACCTCAAGCTTGGCCCGGTGCGGGAGCCTCCTTTGGAAACTATCGACATTAATAAGCATTGATTGCTGTAGGAAAGGCCCATGCAGGGACAGAGCAGCCAGAAAGTCACGCTTAAGAGCCACTGGCCTCCCCAAAGTCCTCCCCAGCCCTGGCACAGCCCTGCCTGCACCCTCCTGCCCTTGCAAGCTGCCTGGTACCTGCAGCGAGCCCTCCCGGCCCCCCGGCACGGCATGGCGGCTGACTCGGCAGCCCTGGGGAGTGACACCCGCCCATGCCTCAGAAATAATCAGTGATCCCCCTTCACCCCAAACCCTGCTCGCTGCCTTTGACTGAGGGGCCTTTGGTGAAGCTTAACCATGGTGTCCTCACAGCCACGTGGATAGCCCGGGTTCTCCTGGGCACGACACCCGTGCCCAGGGCCTCCCTTTTTAGTAGAAGGCTCCTGGGAAGGGGGCAGACGCTGTACAGAATGAGCTGCAGAGCTATAAACTATTTACAGGCTCTTCTGGTGACAGCTTGTTCAGCATTTGCCGATTCTTCACCTAATCTTGGTCTCTGGTCAGGACCTCCTTGGGCAGAGGGACTGCTTCCATCTCTCCCACCTACTGCAATCGCCCTTGGGTGCAGCACAGCAGCGTCCAGAGTCCCCTGTCCCGCGACAACCCTTGCTTAAAAGCATTTAGAAACTCCTTTGTGTAGGTTACTGCTCAGTGCCTCAGAGCAGAAACTGTGACATTGTCATGGTGATTTGACGTCCGCCAGCTTGTTACTGACAGAGCACCCAAGCCTTGTGAGCTCCTGGAGCCGGGAGGAGCTTCACTAAACGGCAGCAGCTACGGCTGATATGCAAAGCAATGTGTCAGCACTTGGAGGAGGAGGCAGAGGAGGAAGAGGAGGACCATTCTGATTTGCCCATCCAGAAGATGCAGTAGGAAGACAGGATGGCAAGTTGGCACGCGGGTGAAATCTGTCCTTTCACACGTCGGCACCACAGGTCTTTTTAATGAAGTTGCCTTAGGCCACCACAGCAGTCACTGGGGACTCTGCTTGCGCAGGGTGCGCAGCTCAGTTGCAGGGTTAGAGACACCCATCAGGACATTCCTGAGCATCTTTTACATGGGCCAGCTCTGCAATCTCTATTAACATGACTTCGCAAGGGTTGGCTATAAAGGAAGTGAAGAACTCGATCCAAAGACATAACCATGGGATTTTGGTGGGGCTTTTTTCTGCTTTGACTTTCTTTTATCCTCTACTTTTATTTTTCTTAGCAATGTTTTAATCCATGGTTCAGTTGACTTGATCCTGTGTTCAGAGGAAGAATGCTCCTGTGCAAAGGCACTCACAAAGGGCAGGGGAAGTTCCTCAAAGGCTTTCGCTGGAGCAGACACTGCCCTGAAGGGAATTTCAGCCAAATTTCTTACCGTTTACTGAACTCAAGTTCATAGCACGATCACATCCCTCCCACCTCAAAGATGGTGTGCAACTCCATTGGTGCCACAAAACGGGGCTCCTTGCCTTGCTCATCCCCCATGGGGGACACTGGGATCGGGGTGCTCCTCCAGCCCAGCCATTCCCATGAACTGGGGTGCAGGGTATCAGCTCCGTGTCAGCCGAGTGGGGCTGATGGTGCCAGACTTCAGAAGAGCCCTCCAAGATGCTTGTGTACTTCCCATCAGGAACCATATGGGCACAGCATGGAAGCTGCTCTTCAAGGACCCTGATGAAAATGCTCTCCCTTTGAGACAGAGTTGATCCATATTCAAAACCAAAAAGTTAAATGTGGGCTCAGGGATGTTTGTTTGTTTGTTTGTTTTTTAAAGAGTATGACTTGAAGTGCAGTTCTGCATCAAGCAAGTGCTCTCACATATCCTCTAGTTGTTATTCTTCCTGCAGCTCAGCATTTTTAAATCAAAACTGGATAAATACAGCAAATATATTTTACCTAAAATTAAGTCAAGCTGCCAACGAGACCAATCGTAACCTACATTTCTGACTGCTTTTCCGATGCTTATGCTTTGTCATGTGTCACTTGGACACATTGCATCCTGACTGCGTCTCTCTCCTGCAGATGCATTGGCTTTATTGTGCTGGAGGGGTAAATGGTGCTGCTAGTTGTAAGTGAAGTGCAATGAACATGCATGTGTCCACAGGCACGCACAGCAAAAATGCAATTGCACTGCGTTCATAGAAGGACTACAACCCTGTTATGTGATCCACTGGAAATGGGAGCATTTTAAAAAAAGTTTTCATTTAAGAAAATGTGGTTTCTGTTAGAAAATGCTCAAAATTGAGTGATCTCTCATAGTGATTTTATGATGGCTTAAAACAGCAGTTAAAAGCCTCTTGTTCTGTTAAAAGGCTTTGCCCCAGATGAAAAAATTCTTCCACCCTTTGAATGAAAAAAATGGTTATAGCTGAGGCAACACTTCATTTGCTTTTATCTTTCTCTTTGCTAATCGAAGACCTGTAAGAGGAGGGAAGGGAAGAACTTAAACATTCCCCATTTTGCTGGCCCTACACCTCGGACTGGCAGGGTGGGCTGTTGGTTCCCACGACGGCGGATGCCCAGAGCCTGCCCCTGCCACACACGGGCATCTCCAGGCTGTGCATCTCCATCACTGCCCCCGTGCAGGCAGCCAACCTGTGCCGGCCACGCAGGGCATGTGCACGCTGTGCGAGCCTGCAAATGCCCACGAGTGCGTATCCTCACCCTGGCATGCAGCTATGTGCAGTGGGGAGAGAAGAGGGCATGCAAAAAGAAACCTCCTGTGGATTTCAGGAAAGTATCTGAAACCAAATATTTGTGAGAGGCATCCTAGAAATGTTACCGAGCAGGTGTGTCTGCAATGGAACATTTAATTCCTTTGTATGTCCTCAGCCACTAATTTCCTTCAGGCATTTGTTGGCTCAAATTCTCGTCTTCCTCTGCTCCACGTCATATTCCCCTCCTGACCTTGCCTCATGGAAACATTATTTTCTTCTTGCATGCAGCTGCTTTTCTTATCCTAGTCTTCTCTCAGCACTTCCCTGCTTCAGTCCTGCCTCTTCCCTGATATAGACCTGGGGTTTTTTTAGTTTTCTGAACCTTTCAGGTTGGGATAATCTCTGTCCTTGTCTTGCACCATGTCTGCCCTCCTACCTCCATACATTCCCTCTCTTGGGTCTT
>NW_010546423.1:14571-49783 GCF_000687285.1 Phaethon lepturus | reverse complement strand
AGTTCGGCAGGTGGTAGGTAGTCCATCCAAGCCTCCAGACGGAATGTGGGGCTAAGAGTGGCAGGGCTGTCTGTCCCAGCAGCTGGAGCTCACTGATTTGAAATGAAAATACAAAGGCAGGCAGTGAAAATTAGGTGCCAGATACCACTGGGTTAGACAGTCTCAATTGCTTGACTCTTACTTCCACGTGCAGGGTCGAGTCTTTTCTGGCTTTACCTCCCTTCTGCACCAAATGCTTTTCCTAAACCTGCCCTTCACTTACGGCTTCCTCCGCTGGTGTCCTCTTCAGCTGTGATGGCTCAGTACAACTCTTCTTTCATTGCCTCTCGCCAGCATCTCCAAACTTTTCCCACATGCTGCCGCTCACATTTGGAAGCCTTTCCCTGTTGTGGTTCTTCCACCGGCTTCATCCCCTCCTTCAGACCCCTCCACAGGACACTCCCTTGTGTGAAGCCTATCATCGTTAATCTACCAAAGCATGAAATTAAAGCAAGATCAACTTTGTGCCTTTAGGATCAGCCCACTAACTAGCCATAGATGTATAAAATTTTGCCATAATTTTTTAATTATTAGTTGTGTTGTGGGATCCCTGGGGCAAAGACTTTTTTTTCCCTAGGTGGATCATACAGAAGACAGTAGGGCTTTGGCGTTGAAGAAATCTTGTCCATGAAGACCAGAAAGAAGTACGAGTCCTCCTGGTACTGATTTTGACTGGCGTGAGGCAGTATGACCTACTTAGGGTCATCAGTCTATGGCTGATCTTAAATGCCATGCAGTTTTCAGCAGCAGGATGCATGCCAAAATTGTATAGAAATAGTTGATGCTGGCTTGCTGGCTAAGAAAGGGAGAGCTGCTGTTTCAAAGATGTTGACCTCAGTGAGATACAGCTCAAATGAGACAAGCCTTGAGACGATTTTTGGACCAGCTTTAAGGCGATACTCCCCAAAAGAGAACAGAAAAGCCCTGGAAAGGAAAGTCTGCTTATTTAAATCGTGGTGAGGGAGAGCTTTTGGGAAGGTGGGCTGCCAAATGAAGCACTCTGGATAATAAAAAATAGCTCAGGTTGAACTTTTAAATTTTTTCCCCAGGAGAAATGATTAATTTCTACTTTCAGAATGAAGAATCTGGTTATGTTTTTTCCCCCCTCTTCAAATCTCATGCAGTTTTAAGCAAGAAGTTCTTCTATTAAAACAAGCAAACAAAAAATTCAAAATCAGGGTTGGCTCTTACCCTGGGGACAGTGGGGTCCATCCCCACTGGGATGATCTTTCTGGGCTTTACCTCTCCCCATGCTGCCCCGGCAGCCGCGGCCCACGCCAGCGCCCAGCCCAGGCCCCAAACCGCCCTGCACGCCCCGCGCAGAAGCCACAGCAGGGGTTTGTGACCCCAAGGCTGCAGAGAGGGGTCTGTGACCACGAGGCTGACTGCAAAATGCTGTGCTGGAGAAAGTTAGAAGCTCCCCCAAACCCGTCTCTCCTGCGCTTTCGTTCACGAGGTGACTGGTGAGAATTTGTTGCTCATCTCTGTGCATGTCCCTCCCTCCCCACCTTCTATGATAATGCTGCATAAAGAAAATTTTTGTGTGGAAAACTCACAAAAAAAGCTGCAAGGTCTTTTATCAAGCTTTTTCCAGTTCTTACCTTGTTAGCATCAACCTGATAATGAATAAATTATACTGTTCTTACTGCACATTAATTATTTTTCTAACCCTACTACAATTTTTTTTGGTGAGGTTCCCCACCAGCTTTTCAGCACTATAGCCACCATTTGCCAAAAGGATTTTAAAAATGTGCTCTTGAAAGATTTTGACCTTTTAAAAATCCTCACCATCATTAGCACAAACCATCAAAAAACTTTTGTTTCTAAAATGATCTGTAAAATTGAATCAGGAACTTGCCCTTCTTTCCTCCTCCTCCTCCTGCCACCCCTAATGTGCCCTCTCCCACCCAGAGTTTTCGAGTTGCACCCTCTGCTCCGGAAAATTGTGGGTCCTCTAACCTGCATCCGCCTCTTGTGATGAGCAACCTGAAATCTGAGCCATTGGAGGTGGGATTTTATACCTTGGGCTTCTCAGATGGGCTACCAAAGAAATGGGGTCTCGGAATTTCACCCTTTGAAATCACACTTGGAAAACCAGAGCTAGGGCCAAACCTCTTCCCTGGGGATGCTGCTGCTCAGCGGCTGGGAGCCGGCTCTGCAAGCAAGGTATTTTTGGAAAAGGCCGATGGAAATGGGCAGATCACATTTCCTAGGGGTTTTATCTGGTCGTCCAAGGCTTCTGAACTGATAGGGAGGTTCTAGCCCCACGTGTGTGACCAAGCAGTTACCCAGATATCTCCCCGGGCAGAAAGCTCCAGCAGAGCTGTGACACCTGGATCAATAACTTAAGTGACTGATCAGCAATGTGCCAGGAGCAAGACCTTGCAACAAAAGTGATAAGTGACAAATTTGAGGAGTTTTACAGTACTAATGCTTGTTATTGCTTCTCACAAAATGTTACCAAGCTTACAATAATCTTTACACTTTCAGCAAAAATGTGAACAGTATATTTGAATATATTAAAAAGAATTAAAAAAACATTTCACAAAAAACATTTGTTGCCATATGAAAGTCTTTCAGCAATAAATGCCCACACCAGTATTTAAACATTGTTAAAAGTATAATGATTTGTACTAATAAATTATGCAACGAGAGGTAAACAAAATAAAATTACAGTATAGCTCTCCGTGTTCCTCCACTGAGCATCCGCAGCTCTCAGAAGCTCCGTTTTAGATGACTAATTAAGAAACTGATATTTTCAGAGCAACAAAAATAAAAGCTTTTATTTGTTCATTTGAATATAAAACAGGCGTTATCACAGATGTACAAAGCGTACTGGTGGTTTAACATACAAGAAGGTTGCTGTCCTTTGCACATAAAAATTTTTGTTTGAAACTGTGATTGGCTGAGTTACATGAATTTCTCTAACCAGTCACCACACTCTATGAAATAACGCTGCTAACATTCAACTGATAAAAGGGACAGTCTTCCCTTGGGTAAAGTGTCAAGCAGGATTAAATATATATAATAAACAAGCACCATGAGGAATCTGCTCCTGTTTGATTAGTTTTGTGTTTAAATGTTCATTGTGTACCCTCTTTTTTGTGCATGTGCATCAAGTTGATTACATGGTTTTGTCTGACTCCAAAAGCACAAGGTCACAAGACAAACATTTTATACATTCTCATGAATGGTTTATCTACAGTACAATTTCTAATACAGAACAATCCTTCTTTATTGCTCAGTCTGATGGTGCTTAAATGTTTCCTTCCTTTTGCTTGCACAACAAAACCAGAAACTCAGTTTATCGTTTCTCTTAACTCAGGATTTAACAACCACGGATGACAGGTTGCAGAAGAGATCTGTTATTAACTGCGTTTCACAACTGCATTGCAGTTCTTTTATTCTCTACAAATGCAAAGTTGACTTCGTGAAGGTTAAAGTGATGCTTTGAACGACAGCGAGATTTGTTTTGCAGTACTGAGATCAGCGATAGCAGGACTTCACAAGTTAGTTCACACACTGCAATTATGTTCGTAATCAATCAACATCTTGTCTGAAACCTTACAACAACTTGCCATTAAGAACAGATTTTATTCTTTTCAGGGAGCAGAAAATGAATTTGACAAAATATAGGATTGGTCTTCAGAGCATGAATAGGGCTATTCACAGGACAGTGAAGGCGGAGAGGATGGTCTGAAAGAAAATGCGTCTGACATGGCAAGATGCTCTGTACTGTACATGCAGACTAAAACGTCCCTACCTTTTAAAAAGATTTTAAACACCCAGCATCGAGACTCCCTTATAAGTGATATAAACATGATTACATTTGCCCTGCAACAACCTTAGTCATGCATATCCGGTAATGAGAGCCAGCACGTGAACGTCACTTGGGACAATAAGAAAAGCATTCTTGGACTGCAGCTGGTAAATCCCACTCGATCACAAACAGGTCAATTCAGTTACAACCACATGAAGGAAGGGGGAGGTTTTAAAAAAATAGGGGTGCCGGGTGCAGGGAAGACAACAGAATTGGGGAATCAAACCTCTCTTTTATCCAAAGGTAGTAAAATGAAGGCAGCTGTGATGCATGTTTTCCTACTCTTCTCCCGCGATGGCCTCAGATTGGAGACCGCGGGACGACTCCGTTCTTTAAACAGGCAGATCGGTTCCTCTGATGTTTTAATGCGTTTAGGGACTAGTTAGCAGGTGCACGATTCGTGCCAAACGGTTTGTAGTGACTGTACGCTCCTCTCTGTTAAGGAATAAATTAGAGACCATCGAAACAATCGTTTCCTGTAAATGTAAACTGGATGCATTGGCCACCGAGCTACGTGTCCTAGCTGAGAGGCAAATTGATAACTCTGTGCAAATAACCCCAAAACTTTTCATTATAGCAATAAAAACACCAGCTAAAACAATGAAAAAAATTGTGCAACAAAGTTCTGCAGCTAGACAACAGTGCTATTCCTCAACCTGCCTTTTCTAAGTCTAACAAGTGTATGCACATGCCAGCACGAATATTTATTGTTGCCTCCATGGCAAAGAAAAGAAAATTATTGTAGTGCATTTTTAGTCTTAAATTCATTCACTGCCTTAAAGGCAGCAATAATTCCACTTGCTGGTATCTAGAGGATTCTTTTCAACAGGGATACTTAGCAATCCAGGATTGCTTTTTTTCAAAAAATTTGTGAGTAACATTTGATTATCTACAGTGGGAGACACCATGCAAGTGACAAGTACTGCATTTTAAACTTTAAAATCTTTTGTCATTAGTGAATTTATATTTCATATATATATATTTGATGTGATACTATCCACTCAAGATAATACAACACTTTGTTTTTTATATTAGCAAACATTTCAAGAATTTAATATTCTTGAATGTTTCTTCTCTTTTATACTTCTAAAGAGATCAAAATAAATTAAACGTTTTGTACATAATTACAGAAGAAGTAGTTAACTTATTTTATCTTTTTAGTTTAGTACAAAGATATTTGCAAGTTCATTGCCGAAATACACCTTATTTATAAATTTATTCCATTCTAATGCTAACAGCAAAGGCTCTTTGGCCTTTGGGCTTTCAGCATCTCCAACAGAAAGCTGCAAGATTTCTAATTGAAAGGTGCTACTTTGGGTATTCTCGTCGTACCACTACATAGTTTCCTAACATGTGGGACCTAAAATGGCTTAAGTTAGTAATGGATCTGTATTCATCAGCTTTTTATGACATATTAGAACAAATGAAGAAAACAATTATTTGTATTAGTATGCAAATTGTTTTAAAAGAATCCATTTGGAGGGCAGAATAAAGAAAAATCTACTTCAGCTTACTTAATGTAAAATACAAAGCCACATTTACTCAAAAAGCAGTATTGTCCAATAAGCTAAAAAAAAAAAGTTTAAAATGGGCTTTTCCAACACACTGAAGGGCCTTACCCCATAGTCCTTCTTTTCTAAAATTTAGTGGTAAAAGAAAGCATTTCACATTTTATTTCCTGCCAATCATGACTGCTTTGAAAAGTCGTAATAGAAACAGTTCCATTCTGATGAGTGTCAGCATCTTATCTGCACACTTTTTTAGTGGACACCAAAAAATTTTATACATCTATGATAAAGTCCATGGAAGCTTTAAGGTACAAGACTACATGTTGTAGGCCACATAGATGGGATCTAGCTGGTCTGCCAAAAATCCATCTCGTAGGTGCATACGTTGTTTCTCTCCACGGGAGTTGATAGGAATTACACCAATGTCCACAACCACCACTACCCCTACAATCAGATAGTGTTCCTCCAGGACCACGTTGGTGACCAAAGGAACCAGGTCCAAAGCTTCTTGCTCCGATCCATCCAGCTCAACAACAACGACCAATAAATTTGTCCAGGTAAACACCGCACTGGAACGAAAGAAAAAATAGTATTAGTCGTGGGGTCTTTCCTACCCATTTCATTTTTTGTCCTTTTCATTCCACCTTGGTTACCTTTTCTTTCAACTCCTAGGGCTCTTTCTGTATGCTCACCACAAAGCATAAGTAGCAAGAGAGAACATGTCTGCAGGCAGGGGAAGAAGAAGAGCCCCACTAGCTCTCACTTTAATATTGCCGCAATATTAAAGGGCTAAACTTTACAGAAACTCAAGTCTGATCCTTGCCTGTCATGTAAGGAGGTAGTAGGACAATGTGTGGTTCCCTCTGAAGCCAGAGAGCTGTCACAGCACTGCTGCGTTCATGAAGGCACGCATGAGCTATGTGTGGGCGGAGGTGTCTTCTATTCTCAGAAGAGCAAAGGAGGTTAAAAGAGGAGACAGTGATACAGCATCAAAGAAACACCTAGTCATAGTCCAAACGGAAAGATCTTTGGTATAACTCTGCCTAGCAAAGGGTGCGCAGCTCTGGGAAGGTTCACATGACATACTGCAGGCTGTGCAGAGGTCCTGGGGTGGCTGGGGAGGGGTCTTCCTCGCTTGCACAGTCCTAGGCTAACATGGCTACGTGCCTTCTGGACTGGGCTGGCTGCTATCGAGGCAGGTCAGAGCTCAGCACAGAAGAGCTGCAATTCTTCTGCACCAATTGGTTTATACACAAATAAGCAGTGTCTCCATCTGTTTTATTTGGGCTGTGTTTTATTTCTGTCAGGTTTAAGGGACAGTAGGTTTTACATTTCTTACTAACAGGTGAGATGGTCAAGGGAACATCATTATCACTTGTATCTCCTCTTTACTAAAAGAAATTTGTACCCCAAAATTTTGGTTAAACCCTTGAGCTGAGGCAGGTAAATTTGGGTTCCTGCTACCGGGCATCTTTTCTGGATAAGGGTAATGCATTTATCCTTCCACATATGGAGGCTGGGAGAGTATGAAAGTCTGGTGTATGCTCTCCTCTGTCCTCCCCATGTCTCAAATGCCTCCAAAGCCTCTGAAGTCTCACCGGAGGTCAGCAGGACCGAGGGCCTCATTCTTCCTTGCAGATTTTTAAGACACAGACAATGGTTATTTCTTCCTCTAACTTATTCCATAGCATAAAATAATATTCTACAAATGTAACTCATACATCAAGCCCTGTACTTTACCCTCCTTTACCTCATAAAACCAGGCGATAATTTCCCAGAATTGTCATGAGCATAAGCATCTGCAAGTTAATGTATTATGTATGTAAGCCAACTTCAAAAAAAGCTACCTACCCTACGGTTAAGCTTGACTGAGACAGAAGTGCACTGTTTTAGTCTACTAAGACAATTCTGAAAAACCGTGCACTTTGGAAACATATCTTACTTTGCCAAAAAGTTAGCTATGAAAATGTGCTCTATGTTGATGCTTAAGAGAATGAATTTTAGGAGAAAAGCACTTACTCTTAAAAAAAAATAATCATTTTCAGATCCTGCCAAAGTCCAGGTTGAATTCTTATGTGCTTATTGATTTGGAAAACTAATGGGCAGCCAAAGCAAGCCTGTGCAGGCTCCTTTTGACTTAGTACTGCTATTAAATGAATTTTAATTTGTTATTATGTTTTCACAGACATTCTAGTAAGTTTTGTTTAATGCGGAATATTAACAAAATGAAGTATTGGTTTGCACAGGTGACCATCTCCAGTGAGGTCCTAGAATTTTTATGGATTGCTGTACAAACATTTAAATTACAGAATCATAGAATCATCGAATCATTAAGGTTGGAAAAGTCCCCTAAGATAATCAAGTCCAAATTAGTATCTAAATTAGTATTATATATGTTTTAACAAAAAAGCCTGGGGAAGTTTTATTAGAAGGTAAGTTAGCACTTGAAATCATGCCTTAAACCTACTGCTAGTTTGTTACTTGGGAAAGCAATTAATGGCAAGATTCAGGAGCAGGGCCCTAAAACATAGCTTAGGAGAAGTTAGCTTATCTGAGTTCAGAAGACTGATTCCCAAAGCTTTCATGAGGGTTCTATTAATCCCTACAGTCATCGACACTCCTAAGAGGGTTTCAATTTGATTTAAAACTCATTTCGTATGTCACGATTCTAACAACTCACTGGTGACCACTGTAAGTACAAGGAAATACTGCCCTTTATGTTCCCACCAGTTGAGTTGAAGATGTACTGGCCAACATGTATCACTTATGAATATATTAACTTTCTAACCCTGATGAATAAAAAAACCCAAAACCACAAACAAAAAACTAGGGACCCAGAAAGGCTGCACGTTCTCAAGAAATTATGGAGTCACACCCAACAGATGCAACACAGTCAATGCACTGAGCTGGGAATGTCCCCTCCTGCTGCTTCCATCCCACCAAATGCTTCATGAAAAACAAGAAAGTTGTTGAAACATCTCCAGAGAAAGAGGTCCATACTGGTTTTCTTCTCCAAATGTCTTGTGTAGCTTTACCTATTTGTCATTATGCAGAGAGACAAAACCACTTCTTAGGAAATTCCAGGAAGCTACGTTCTGTTCCTCTTTCAAGGGTTTGAAGTTTAAATGAGTCAACAACGTGCTTTAATTAAAACATATACACATACATTATTTCTCAAGATACTCTGCAGTATTAAAAACACTTTCAAAAATGCCTGATGTAGTTATAAATCACAATAAAAACAGACTGTTCCACTCTTTTGCTTGTTATGTATGGAGACATGGGAAGTCTGGAGTTAGAAGTTGTTGATTTTGTGTTAAAATTTCTCAAGAGACAAGAATAATTTTAAATGACCTTTTAGATCAGATCCTCAATGACAGAGTTGCACAGCAGCATCACCTGTCAGTCAACAAGTCACCGCTGTCCTCAATAGTGTTAAATGTTACAAAATGAGCATGTGTTTCTGGGAGGTTGAGGCTATTGACTGGACATACCAGTACCTTTTGTTTGCAACGGGTATTGATGCAGTTAAATCCTCAATGGGTCATTGAAACCAAAACAACAGTGGCCTCCAACAAGAAGGAGGCTCATGCCCCCATCCAAAGAAAGGTAAAGTATATTTAAAAAGAAAGATTTAACTGGCTGTTATTTTGTCAAGGGATGTTCCACAAAGACAAGAGGAGGATCTCTAATAGACGATGAAGGAGAAGTGAGAGAAGTAAAGGACAGTGAGGACTAGGACTATGAGTGAAAACTCTATGATGGTGGCTTGAGAGAGCTATTAGGCAGAGCACTGGTTAGGAAGAAGTTGGGAACTGTGAGCAAACCAGACGTTGTCGCTCTGAACTACTGTGTGTCTGTGCAGAGACCACATCAGAGAAACATCTAACTCATCAGCAATCTCTCTTCTTTAAGGGAAAAAAAAACCCTGAAGACTTTAAATCTTGGCCTTTGGGCAAAGGGTAGTAATATTACAGTGTGTTTTCTGAAATCTCACTCATGTGCCTTTTACATTATCACCCAAGTACTGGGAAGGGTTAAGGCACTGAGAATTATGTGCATGTACTTCTACCTTCTGCAGACACCCAGTGGCCTTTTTCTTTGATCCTCCCAGCTTACCCTAACCCTTTTTAGTTGCCACTATCCCACTCAGGATTTCCATGATAATGGAAGGAAAAGGATCGTCAAAGTGCTGTCAGTGGTCTTGCATAATTTACACATTTCTGGCCACTGAAACCCATGATGACCATTTCTGCAGTGTGATATGGCTGCTTCATCCACTGCCCATGAGTTCACACTTTGAGGACACACAAATCTCTGACAAACAGGTACTGCTGAACACATCAATTTATGAATCTGTGGCCATCTTATAATAGAGCTGTCCCTAAATAGCTTGATCTGAAAACTTTCCATCCACTGCTGATATTGATCTGACACATTTTCAAGGAGAATTTCACAGCATAGCATCCTTAAAGTGTTCACACTAGTCTAAATGAGGACACAGAATCTGCCAGCCTGTGTAATGGCTAGCTGGCACAAGACCATACCAGCAGTAATAATGCTCTACGGAGGAGGCAATAAGGCAAAACCTCAGTTACAGTCAGCCAAGCGATTAACTGCCTTAATTTGAACAGACATTTAAGAAAAAGGCAAGGTGTTTTGACTAAAGAAACCAGTGCAGTTGCTGTGCTTCGTTATTAAGTTTACTGCTCCAGGCCACATCTTTGCAGCCAGGATTGAAGAGAAAAATGGAGAGTCATGTCTTATACTTGCTAAATTACTCTGGCTGTTGCGACAGGTTCATTTTAGTTAAAAGGAGAAGAGCTGAGCTGAGGTTATATCAAAACAAAACAACTACCTGAGTCAGTCTTTTGATGCAAGAATAATGAAAAGCAATTTGTTCTCCTGTCGGCCTCAAGAAATGATTACCTGCTGTGTGCATGTGATGATGTGATACATTGATTAAGACAACATCATTATTAACTCATTGATATACTGTTTCAATTTCCATTGTGTCCTTGATTTGATCACTGCTTGATTTATTAATAACAAATTCAAAAGTAACAGTGTGTTCACTAATAGAGTTTATTAGTGTGTTCATTTATTTGAAATGTTTGCTGGCTTACTCCTTATAATAACAATACTCCTAAAGCTTGAACTCAAACCAGTTTGCTTTTTCTGGTTGGAATGTAAATCTCAAACTCCAAGAAACAGCTACTGACCCACCTGTGAGCTGCTTGGCTCTCTCAAATTAAAAGCTTAATCCTCCACTTGTACTTAAAACCACACAAAAAAAGAAACCTAGTGAATGATCTTAACAGAAAACAGTCCTTCCTGATTAAATCTGTTTGTGAAAAGTTTCATCCTAAGGACATATTTACAGCTGGGTTATAAATCCTGTGACCATCCTGACAGGCCATTTCCTGGATCAATTGCAGTAGCCAGGAAAAAAACTCAGACATTATAGATATTTCAGCTTTATATAAGGGCCCTGGTGTTATATAATCCTTACCATTCTGTGATGCTCTTGTGTGCTCTAATTACAGAGGTTTCAATATCGATCGGATGGTATCTCATCCCTCGTAACTCCATGGCTTCATCTAATGCACCCACAACATAAAGTGCATCATGGCGTTCTGGTTTTAAGGAAAAAAAAAAAAAAAGATTCCATTCTCCAGTACATTAAATTACAAAAATGTTCACCATAATAAGTAAGTAAAATAAGTATAACATTTATAAGTTATCCTCAAATTTCTGAAACCCTAAAGTGATTTCTGAACTAATGAGAATTTTCCATTACTGAAGTGCAATGCAGAGCAAAAAGCAGAATAAAGGAAGGCAGAAACACTACTCCCATTTGAAGAAGAGAAAGTTGGGAGTCTTCATCCAAAGACAGAGGTATAAATTCCTGTTTTTCTCCCAGGTGGATGCAGAACAGACTCATTCTTTTTTAAGGTGCCCTAAACAGACAATAGGCTCCTTGTTTCTCTCTCTTGCTTTTGAAAGAGAAAGGAATGGATGGATTTGACCCTAAAAGTATGGGTGATGTTCTTCCAGTACCTTGACATGGTCAGTACTGATGCTTAAGGTGTATTACAAAGGTGTTTATAAACTAAAATACGTGCTATGTGCCAGATAGCAAATTGCTCATTCAGACAAATGGCAAGCTCTGAGGCATAATGCTCTTATCCTACAAATTTTTACTCACTAAAGAAATAAATGAGGCTGAAATGACACTTTTAAAAAGATATTAGGCTGATAATGAATGACTGCATGTCCTCCATAAAGAAATAATATTCACTAATAGACTTAAAAACAGATAACTGGCTCTTTTCACATTAATTTAGATAGTTGCACGGTGGTAATGTAATGGCAATATAACCTCTACCAGTAATAATGGGCAGAGAACCTTCTGCACTGGGAGCTAAAAGTGAGAGGAGAACGGAGACTTAGCAGCTCTTTGCCAGGAGAAGATTTAAGCCATTTGGATGCTTCAGTTACAACATCCTCAGAGAATCCTGAATTCGCTCAAGGCTGGGCTATCATTATGAAATGAAAAAAGCCTGTGCAACCGAAAGTCAATGTCTTCAGGAAGATGCTAATGTCAGGACACAAACAGCAGTCGTAATCCACAGTGATTACTAAAATGCTTTGAGATTTGATGAATTCATTCTGTGGCTGAATAGTGGCTATTCTAACTGCAGTGGCACGGGGGCCCGGGGATCGCCGGGAGGTGCTTGCAGCGCTGCCAGCAACCTTACTTTGCCAACAGCCTCGACTGCCACCTCAGCCAGCCACCGCTCGTGGCACCGTGCTCAGAAAACACCACAGGAAAGTAATGTTTTCCCAAGCAGAGAATGCGTGTGCCTGGCAGCGCTGCTTTGCTTACGTGTGTACATGAGATAAGCAATGTCATAAAAACAAATAATGAAATGCTGTACGTTCCCAACAGTAAACCCAAACACCCTGTAGCTTCTCCTGCAGGCTACTGCTTGTATCACATTTCAGTAACCGTCCCCGCAGGTTTAAAGACAGGGAAATTTGAGAAATGGACAGCTTCTGTAAGTTTGTAATAGAGGAATTATCAAAGAAGGTGGTCATCACAGGAGGGACAGGGCTCAGACTGACAACAAGACTTTTTCTATCTGCCCAAATTTCCTGCGGATATGACTGCGAGAACAATTGGTGGCATTTTAAGCTGCATTTTGTGTTTTTCAAGCTGAAGCACTTGGCACATTAACAATGCCAACAAGTCACTGGTGGAGGGGCTTTATAGCACTGGAGGTATGGCAAAGGAAAAGCAACTTTCAGAAGGGAAATCTTGCCCTCTGTTTTATTTTTTTAAATTATTTTAACTAAGGCTTTTTTGCAGTTCTACAGGTTTCACAGGTGGAACACGTCAGGTAGCACAGGCCAAAAGACACTGTGTCAGCCTCAAAATAATCCATATTATGTGCATAGACCTAGATGATGAGAAAGCTCTTACCTCCGTTTGCATCTGTGAGTTCTGTTCTTCTCAGGAACCCCAAATAGCCAGTTCGAGCCCATATAGTCTGTGTGTCTCCAAAGCTGAGTCTTGAATTAAAATGATCTGATTGCAAAGATTCATCTCCATAGATGGTAAAATACCCACTGGCATTGTGAGTGCTGTGAACCCATATCTAAGTTAAAAGCAATTATACTGGTATTAATTAAAGTAGCTTTCCAGAATGAATCATTATTTAAAATTCTTGATGCAAATAATTTTAGTCATAATGATACTATGATGCTTTTTAAGACTGTTTCTGAACCCGTAACTGACCCAGTTTTAGGCACAGAGACCCCAGTCTAACCTCGCTGAAGTCGGAGCGCGGATCTGAGCCGTGCCTGGTGGAGAGGGACGCCAGACTCACGGCTGCGAGGCACACCTGCCTTGCAGCACTCTGGCCCCAGGTCAGCCGGCGACCTGCACAACCTCCTTGAACGGCTCAGCTAGCTCTGAGGTCTGCTTGGTTATGGCAATTTTCAGAAAGGCCTATAAACCACAGTGCTCTTTCCATAGTCCCCCAGGTTCAGTGTATTTACTCCAGCAGGGCATCCTCCATGAGCACCAGACAGATTATTTTTAAGGGTGAGACCAGGGACCTTCACTTACGGAGAAGGATGCGCTTCATCTAACTCAAGGCATCATGGAAGTTTTTACGATTTCATAGTAATGAAATCTTACAGATGAATCTCACAAATTAGATTGTAGTTTTAATCCTGACTAAGCAAATTCTTCATTTTGTTAATTAGATCTTTAATTTTTCATTGAAAATAACATTTTTTTCTCTCTCTAGAAACATAAAATAAATTGGAAAAACATATAGCCTTGCTCAACTCCGCTAATGAGAATACTTCAGTGTGTTGAAGCACAATGATTATAAAGAGAACAGCACTAGAAAACCATCTAGCTGAAATTAGACTAATCAATAAACTTATTTTTTCATGTAAGTTTCCATCAGAATTACTGAAGCACCACGTAGAAAATACAGTTAGAAAAAGCAGATTTTTGTTGATTTTTTTAACAAACCTGAGCTATTATTAGTATTTATCAAGTACGTTACTAACAATTTTAATGATACAGATGTCATGCCACATACTTCATATACTATTAAGATCTGTAGAATTCACAATTTTCTTAACTGGGCATTTGATAAGACGTATTATAGGAAGCCACTGGCATATATGATATAGCTTTATCTCTGCAATTTAGTTCAGAGCATACAAAGGTTAAGTTTTCACGACTCACCTCACCAAGATGAGAATCTCCTAAGGGTCCCTTTGTTTCTGGATTAGCAATAATGATGCGTACTCCTGGGAGGATCTATTGAAAGAAAACATGAGGCAGTAAGAAAGCAGATACTGCTTATGCAGTCATCCCTGAAAAACCTTAATTAGAAACGAAAAGAAATCCTTAAAAAATTAAAGTAAACTTATAAAAAATTAAAATAGTCCATAAATGTAATAAATTCTGAGATATCCGGGAAATGCTACAAAACCTCATCTCTTTGCAAAGCGATCATTAAAATCATTTTTAATGATCATCATCATTAAAAACTCCTCAGAAATCAAATGTTCACCTACAATACAAAAATCCTACCGCATGGCCCAAGTCTCTAGAATGGCCCTAATATACATTAGAATAGCAAAAAACAACCACCTAGCCACGTGAGACTTTGGCCCGAAACAAAAAGAAAGCCAGAGGCACCTCCCCAGAAGGAGGCCCTGCCAATGACTTCATGTAATGGACGTTCACCCTGCCATAGAAAAGGGAGCGTCCTCTGACCACGAGAGCTTGCAAAGCTATGGTCAGAAAGCTTTAGATGAACATCCACAGCGCGAAGGGCAGCCAGTGAGCAGGGAGTGCCTCGGTGCCGCAGCGATGGCACCTCTCCTTTCTCCCAAAGGCAGTGCACGCTTAGCAGTAGACCTCAGTCACCGGCGCACGGCCAGAGAGCGCAGCCCGGGACAGAGCAGAGAGCAGCACCCCGTCTCTGCGTGCCGGTCCTGTGTCCGCATGTCGTGGTTTAGCCCCAGCCGGCAACTAAGCACCACGCAGCCGCTCGCTCACTCCCCCTCCCGCAGTGGAACGGGGAAGAGAATTGGGAAAAAACTCGTGGGTTGAGATAAACACGGTTTAATAGGACAGAAAGAAAGAAGGAAACAACAATGATAATACCAACAAAGGAATGTACAAGAACAAGTGATGCCCAATACAGCAATTGCTCACCACCCCGTGATCGACAGCCTGTCCCCGAGCAGCGATTTCCACCCCCCGGCCAACTCCAGTTTATGTACTGGGCATGACGTCGTATGGTAGGGAATATCTCTTTGGCCAGCCTGGGTCAGCTGTCCCGGCTGTGTCCCCTCCCAGCTCCCCGTGCACCCCCAGCCTGCTCGCTGGCAGCCCAGCACAAGAAGCTGGACTGTCCTTGGCTGCTCAGCAGCAACCCAAAACATCAGCACACTATCAACAGCTTCTCATCCCAAATCCAAAACACAGTCCCGCACCAGCCTCTGCGAAGAAAACCAGCTCCATCCTGGCTGAAACCAGGACACCGCACCCTGTCCCCAGAGCCGTGCCACCCACCCAGACCGTCCCTCTGCAGGGGATATGAGCACAGCGTAGGTAATCTTGCACCAGTTCTCCGTGCAGCTGGGTCTACATCAATAAAACTGTCATCACCAGTGGCACATTTGTTGGCTGTTTCAAGACTGAGATGTGGAGGATGAAATACCTTCTTTTTGCATAAAACAAGAAATGCTTTTTGCAGAAAAGTGGGAGGTACAGCTTCTGAGGGAGGAGTAATGCACTGGTTACCACCATTGTACCATAACCTCAACAAAGAAAGGTCTTCGGTCTGCACAGCTGATAAAGCCTTTCTCAACACTACATTCACGTAAAAATGAACAGAAATGGAAATATACAGAAAATGTTTATCACAAAAGGTACATTTAAATCTTCTTTCAGTACTTACTTTTCCTGACTCCATGAGGGGCAAACTATGTGGAGATCCTCTTTCAACTAAACGAACTCTGTAAAATATATGTAAAAATAATATGCATAATACATGGTTGTGTTTATTTGCTTTTCATTAACATTTATTTCTAAAAAGAATGGTTAATGGTCGCAGAGATTAATGTTATTTTTGGAACAGATGAAGCTTATATCCTGTAGAACATAATCGGGCCCAATATTTAATCTTAGTCAAGAGTTACAACTGGGAAAATAATGAAAAAAAGATGTGTGTGAATGTTTTCTTAAATATTAAATTCTTCAAATGTAGTTGGTGCCTTTTATTTGGTTTTGATAGACTTTTGTAAATGGAATTCCATGCACAAATTTATGCACAACAAGAGGAATCTAAAATATTGATTTCCCACAAGAACATCATAAATGCCACGGTACAGTCACAAAAGCATGTGAGCTGAGTGAGCAACCACATTCCACGAGTAGCTAACAGTTAAAATAAAAGTCATATCAAAATAACTCATAACCTGGCCTCAGCTTCAAATCTGCATTTGCAATCTTTTAATTATTTTCAATAGACAGTAGTTGATAAACATTTTAATATTAAAAAAAAAAAAAAGAAAAATGTTTACTGAGGTCAGACCCTTTCTCCGAGTGTGGCTTTCTGGTCCTCTCTCTTCCTTTCTTAGATAAATTATTTTCCCACTACAGGAACAGAAATGGCAGCTCTCCTTCAACGGTATGATGGGCTGGAAGGGAATTCCTCATTTAACCTTAAAAAAGTACTCAGCAGGTTAGAATGAGAGAGACTTTAAAGTCCTAAAATAGCTGATGATCTCAGCCAGTACACGGTGAAGATAATTTGGTAACATCTGAGCATTCCTGTATCCTAAGTGAGATACTTAAAAGCTGTAACAGCCCATGAAAACCTTAAACTTCCCACTTCTGAACATTTTTCATAATCTACTTAACCAATCTAAATCTGGATTTCTGTCGAAAGAGTTGTTCTTACCCCTTTCTTCCCCTCAGCTCTGTGATTAGAGAGAAAAAAAACACCACAAGATGCCTAAAAACCAACCCTGTAAAAGGTAAAGATGAAACATCAAAAGAGAGGAAGGCAGAGCTTGGAGTGGATGGGTGGAGAACTGGATCCGGTTAAACTGATCGTAAAACTGCAGTCTGTTAGGAGCAGTCACGATAGATCTTTTTTGGACTGTTTTGAGGTCTTTTTATAGACAGAATACTGCAGTGCTCAGTTTCGGAAAGGAAGGATGAGACACAGAGAGACCTCAGCTAGAGGTCCCTTTGGAGAAGAAGAAAGCTTTGGCAAGTTCAGCCCCTAAACATAAGAGAGATGGAAAAAGATATTCCTCCTTTTTTTTTTTTACTATTTCTTTGCTCCAGAAGTCTTCTATAAAAGCTGGGACTGTCAAGGTCAAGGCAGGAATAGTGAATAGTATTTTATCTGCAGTTCTGGAAGTGTCTCAACCTTGATGGACAGGGCAGGGCTAAGCCCTGAGGCGCTGCACAGCAGTGCAAACAGTTCCTTGCACTAACAGCAAGAAATATAACCCAAATACCCAGCGATGTCAGAGTGCTTCTCTGAATCACTTTGAGAGGAAAAGGAGGGAAAGTTCCCTACAAGGGGCACTGCCTGGAGCAGGCACAGCTAGGAAGCGGCAGCCTGACCTGCTCTCCTGCAGGGTGCGTTAATAGGAACCACCCTGCAGTGTGGTTCAACTGCCACAAAACTCCCGGACAGAGCCTGTTGCTCTACTTACCACTTCTGTGTGTTACCTTGAATTTTGTATTGTCCTTACTGCTCTCAAACCTCTGTTGTATTACAGGCATACACACGTGCCCCTGTTTACTACATCATTTTCTGCTGAGCTTCCCGCCAGCTGAAGAGCAGTAGGGCCACCGCTGGCTTCACAGCAAGAGAAGTGAAGCTGCAACATCCATCTGTTCAACCAGGGCAGCAGAAACCCAGGCCACAGGAACTTCACTAGAAGGTGTACATGCACGGCTAAATTAATGCTACTCTATAAAGGGTATGCCTACATAAGCCACACGTGCGTCGCTGTTCAAATCGTAAGCTAAATCATAGGTATTTAGGAGTACGTAGCAAAGGCTTTAAAAATAAACCCGTGCATATTGAACAAAAATAATGTATTGCAAAACCCAGTTGTTACTAATGCCTACATTTCTGCCTTTTTATATATCTTTGTTCTGTAAAATCCATATTAGTGTAGAAATAGCAAATGCCTTTAACTGAGTTCTTCCAAACAACTGATATCTCCGATCTTTAGATATGTATTTGCAGACAGGTAGCCGTTCCTACAAGAACTAGTCATCGTCTCAACCACTTGGTATGTCCTTTAACAGAGCTAGCTAATTTATTTACCAACATTATTTATTTATTTACCAACATTATTTACCAACAGACATTACCAACATAAATAGATTTAGTCTTAAAAAGGAGACAATTGAAAAGACTTCAGCCATATGCAGTGGTAAGAAAGATGGCATAACAAAGGTCTGGAAATACTTAATTTGAGTTTAAGGTTGGTTCAAAACCAACTTGGTTTGGATAACAGTAGCAATAAACCCCTGGGGCAGGAAAAGAGTATGTCAGAGCTGCCCACAGATTCTGTTGGCCTTTGCTCCTTACCTGTTATTAAGATATGCCTCAATGAAGTGTTGCTGAACTCCGGGCCTAGCAGAAATCACATATAATAAAGCTATACATTCAATAGCCAATGAAGCGACTACTGGAAATGAATCAACATTCATAAATCCGACCATCTCTTCCCTCTTTGCTTTCAGCATCTGTGCCTCCCACCTTGTTCTTATTATCACTAGCATATTCTTCTAGTTCCCTTCTCCACCTATTTCCTTTAACCTCGTCTGATTTTTTAGCACATGCCGATCCAGAAGGCGCAATTTCGCAGTTTCCAATTCTGTTAAACCTCTCCCACTCTGTGCTTTCCACCTCACATCCCTACAGAGTTATTACAGCAGCGCGCTAAACATAGAAACAGCTTCTCCTGGAGGTTTTATGCAAGGGCCCTGTTAGTGCTCAAAAACTTGGATTCCCTTTAAAAAAGTTTCTGCTAAGCTCACAAACCATTTGGGAACATGCTGTAAAACCTCTAACAACTCTGAAATGATAAAAGATATTTTGCCACAAAGAGATTTCAAAAAAATAGAAGTAAAACATTAGATTCTGATGTTACTGACTCCTGTGTGCATACTTAATTTTAAATGCGTAATAGTCTTATTAACTCTGCTGGGACTAGTACTGTGAATAAATTATGGACATTAGGCAATAATTTTTAAAAAGCGTTTTACTGTGCCTCAGCAGAAAATAATTCAATTGTTCCCAGTCTTCCCCAAGAGATTTCCCTTTTTCCACTGACAAACACAGACAGCAGACACGATTGAAAACTTCTTCACCTCCCCTCCGGAGTGAGCAGCATCGCTACCAAGGCTGGTCTGGCAAGCAAGGTAAAAAGGCAGAGCACAGGGCCCATCAGATCCTGGAAAATCAACACCTCTGAATTACCCAGGTGATGCCGGCAAAGAAACCCACGGCTCCTTACAGCCTGCTTAGGACAATGTTAGTAAACCTTCTCCAAATTCACAAATAATCATAACGTCCTCCCAGACAGCAGAGGTCCAGAAAGGGCAAGTCCTGTTTCTCTGCAGCGCTCCAGCCATTCTTTGGTAGAGTGAAAACAAGTTCTTACACAGTCAGTACAGAGCCTTCCCGCTGCTTTCTGCTTCCTTCTAGGCGTGCTGGAACAGGCAGAGGACAACATGTAGTAGAGCCAGCCTGGGCAAAGAGCCTGAAAATCAAGTGGATGGGAATAAAATGCTGCCCTTGGGCATGAAAGCTACTTTTGCACCTTCTGGTGGTTTGCAGCCAAGCTGAGAGGGAAAACATGAATGAGTGACCCAATGCAGGGCAGACATGGAGTTCCTCTCCCACCAAAATGTCTCACTGGAGGGGAGAGGCAGAAGATGTTTAAGAGTCATTGCACTGCTACAAAGCTATAAGCAATGACGATAGGCAATGAAGTTGTAATATTTGTATAGTATAAGACAGTATAATTTTTACAATTTTCTTCACTTGTTCCTAAGAATCAGTCTTTTTCCTCAAAAAAAACTCTCTAACTAGAGATGTGCAGTTGAGAAAGCCGCCTATGTTTCAAAGTTTGACTACTGGGACTTAACAGGGAATGCAGCTACAACACCAGTATGTGCTAAACCTCTTCTTCTTACAATTTAATACATCGGACAGATTTCACCTCCTTTAAATCAAACACTTACTGTAGAAAAGTAGGACTGAAATCTGACTTCAGAATGAAAACTGGCAAGCTATAACTAACTGGCATTGTCATTGCTGTGCAGCATGTGAGGGATATCGAAATACAGTAACAATGTCTTTCTGCCGAACTATCTTACATGAAACTGCAAGTTTTGTTTATGTTCCTTTTCAGGTCTGGTCCGTTTGGTGATGAAAACTCTCCAAAGTATATTCCACAGCTTGCTAGTATTTCGCACTAATCAGAGAGTTTGTCAGCAGAGCTATTAACTGCTGCTTTGGGAATCTGCAGGGGCTGGAGTGTGCAGAGTGGTACTAACCAACTTTACGATGCCAAAACCGGGCAAACTTTCAAAGCCGGCTGTGCTGTTGCTCTGAGAAAGACTTTGGATTCTGAGATTCTAATAGAGATGGAAAGAAGCTATTAGGTCATCCAAGCCTCGCTCCCTGCCAAAAAAAGACTGTTCCCTGCAGTGCACTTTTGAGCGCTTTGTCTACTCCTGTTACAGTATTTCAAATGATGGGGCTTCTTCCACTTCCCTTCAGAGTTTATTTCTCAGCTGAACGTATTTCATAGTCAGGAACCTTTTTACTGTGGTGCTTGGTACAAACTGTTCTTAGCTTCCTCTTGTTATCTGTAACTAGCTCTCCACATCCAGTTCAGAAGAGATTTTCCCACTGTCCCTTTTCTTTTTAAATGTAACGCAGCTGAAGCGTCTGCCTTTTACCCTAAAACTTGGACAAAACCCACATCTTCAACTTTTTTCTTCCCTTTATAGACATTTCCACAAGCTGATCATGGTAACTGCCCTCCTCCTCCCTGCCTGTGCGCCAGCATCTTCTGCTGTTAGCCAGACTTGGGTACTGAAGCACTGCATCTTCCATCACCTCAAGTTCTTACTTCCCTGTCTACCCTACCGACCCTTAATTCTTCTTCCTCCTGCCTTGAGCGGTCTGTTCTCATACGATGCTGTTTTGCAGTCATGCCAGCTTGGAAGTCCAGCTTTTTGGTTTCACTATTGGGCTATTTTGCACACTAATTTATTTCAGTAACTGTTTAGGATGCTGCCACTCTTGAAAACCTTCAGCAAAAAAAAGTAGAGGAAACCAGATGGGACGTGATACAAGTATAACCTAACATATATTGAAAATACACTGTATATAGAGAAAATATCAGTATATGCATCCTAAGTCCCCTCCTTGTCCATAGCCTTTCTGTGGCAGAAAGAAACAGCTGATGGTCTCTTTGGTTTCATTCCAGTCCTATTTCTTAAGTTTTCCTGCTAATTGTCATCTTTCACTAGAAGTTGAGCTTGTGAGGGAAAAGTGGCTATTCTCCTATCCTGCAAGAAACTGATGTTTTGAAATTTTTTGTGTATTAAACTGGAAAAAAAAAGTGAAATATGGAAGGAAGCTGTAAACTGAATCTGAAAAAAAAAATGTTGCAGGTCAGCAAAGGAGGTTACTTATGTTTAGTGTTTCAGTTTTTTGTTTTGTTTTGAAGTTTAAGTTAATTAACTCTCCAAACTGAAAATACTTAAACCACCATCATCAGCAAAAATGCAAAAGTTAGAGTGTTTTGACCACTTAGAGAGGTCTATCTTTTTCCTTAAGCTGGAAAAGATCTCTTCTGATTTCAACAACATGGTCTTTTCTGGTGAAAAAAGACAACCACCTAATTCTTTAGAAATTTTAACCAAAATCTAGTTGTAAGGCATTTAATGCCAGAGAGCACATGTGCTTTCGGGTGGCTATACCCACTGCACAGTCATTTCCCAGTTCTGACTACAATGGCCAGAAACTATTGCCATCATCAACACCTTTCAGATATATATATAGAGATACATATATATATCACTGTCTAATGTTGAGGTGGTGCTTGAGTAAGACTGACAGTGGGAAATGGCTGATGAAGCCTGTTCTGATTTTCTGTTGTTAAAGGAAAGATGGGCACTGTAGGTAACAGTGGGATCCTGAGCAGGGGTCAGAGCTCTTTGACACTCAAGACTTCCACTGCATCTTTTCTTTACTCAAATAATAAAATATTTCTACAAGAACTATTCCAGAATTTACAAGTCAATGAAGTCATTCTACCAAAAAATGGAACCATGGATGAAAGAACATAAGCTCTGCCTTACAAAATGACATACCCAGTTCACATAGCCAGATCAGAAAAGTAAGAAAACGGCATAGCTGAACCTAGGCTGAATGGAAAAATCTAGATAATGAAAGAGAGTTTCCCTGCATCATCCTGATTTCCTCAGAGCAGTTTTCCTTCCATTACACGACAAATTCAGATAATGGATAAAGATAACTGATACTGAAAAAGGGAGGTTTTGGATTGAGGCAAACTTCAGCCAACAAAATGAACAACCATTACATCTTCCATATGTCTAGGACATATTTTAATCCTGCTAATTCTATAATCAACAAGTTCAGTTAAAGAATTAGCACTAAATAATTTCCTTTAATGTAAAGACTTTTCTTCACTATAAACCTAAATTATACTTCATGTCCCCCAAATTCCCTGAGGTCAAAAGCTTCCAATCCTTCAGATGCCTGAACAAAGAAGCAGAAACGGTTACACAAGGGTTTAAGACAGTTCAGAAAGTTGCAAAGGGACTGAAATGACGCAGGAATTCAGGTCCAAGAAGGGGATATTCAAAGCTTCAGAGCTTTGGGATCTGAAAACTTTTTCAGCTAATTGAATTACCCTATTTGTTGTTAACAAATGATGGAAAAAAATTTAGTCCCCCCAATGCAATATGAATATTTTATATTCATACAATATTTTCAAAGGTAAAATTTCTGAAATCAAGTCATTCTCTTTTACCTGCCTCCTTATCTTTCTAAAAGCTTCAAAATTCACACTACCAGCTGACTCATGGAGCAGGCACCCTGTGTTTTTGGGGAAGAACTTGCAGAAAGTTCCCTCTCCTTAACAAACACCAGGGAGATTTTCTGCGCATGGAAAACTTCAACACCCCGAGCTGATTTTTTCAGTTGAATTAGGATGGCAGCTTACCACTCTGAAGAAACAGTCAGTGGTGCCACGAGCAGCCGCGCATTGTACCCCTGAAGGCACTGAAAAGGGACTTTTCCCAGGAGACTTACTGGGAACCCTGGCTGAGCTTCACAAGACTCTTCATGTAAGTAAGCTCATCTGCCAACAGACACTTCTAGTATACCTAATATAAAGAATGGTATGTAAGGCTTGAAGTCATATGTTAAGAGCTATTGAAAAGAGCTATTTAAGAGGCTATTACATCTCTAACGAAGTCAGTAAGGATGTTTCATTGTTTTTCAGAGCTCTCCTTCCCAACCCTAACCGTTCAATATTCTTACAGCCAGAGACTCCACCGACAGGAGCTGAATGAGAGCCTGAGGCTAGCAAGGCTGGAGTGGGTCCCAAAGGTGACAGAGCCCAATTCCCAGGGCTAAGGCCAGCGTAGCACCCTCTGCTGAGCTATTCACAGCAAAAAACTGTCAGCAGGTGGGACAGCAAGGGCTCTGTCCTCCCGCAAAGGCTGGCAAGAGAAGAGGGGAAAGGAAAGAGGGATGGAAAGTACTTAAGAAACTCCATCTCTTACAGCACACCACAGTCGGTGGCTAGGTCTGCAGAAACTGCAACGGCTTGCTCCAAATTTTTTATGTATTCATTAAGTATTTTGCCTTCAAAAGCAGGTGTCTCCATTGTGAAATGCACTCTAAGGTAGCAGTATGAGAAAGCAGCACTCCTTCCACCACTGCTGAAACATTAAATGTACTCTATGCTGATCACTCTCGGCATTTTTAAAGAATGACTGTTTAGTGCTCCATTAGTAGTATATACCAAAAGGAGGGAAACAAAGCAAATCATGCTTCAGAATACACTATCTGTAAAAATCAAATATATAACACACTTTATCTGTAAAGAAAATGGAAGAATGAAAATTCTATTTTTTTAAGACATTCCTGTAACTGTATGGTTAGACTCATGGCAAACTCTGGGAGAGAGAAAGAAAGAAGTATAGCTTGTAGGAAAAAAAAGCAAGAGTTTTTAATAAATCTTCCTCAGAAATGTAAGCAGCCAGCTTCCTTTATCAGTTCCCAGCCTCTGTAAGGACCATGATTGAAAGAGGAGGACCTGTAACACCAAAGCAGCTTAGTATACTCTGAAATAGGAAATCTCCTTTTTTAACAGCATCAGACATTCTTCAGGAGTAAAAATGCTGGTGTATTTTCCTAAGCTGAAATGTTATTGGGAAATTCAAAACTGGTTTGTAAAAACAAACAAAAATGGAACCATTTTCCATCTAGTTCTTTTACACATGCAAGTGGCACTTGCAAACAATTACACAAATGTACAACTGCAGTACAGCTACTTTCCTGGAAAGCTACGGCTTTTTGTTTTCCCTTTGTCTTTGTCTTGCTTGGTACACATTACAGTATTCTCTTTCCCCTAAGACCTCCAGGGAAATGTAACTGGAATTTCTTGATTTGTAGTTGAAGTATGCTAACCCACATCCTCTTTCAAAAACCACATTTAGAGACAACTCTTGTCCTGTTCCACTAAAATCACTACGGTCCCTTGAAGATGACTTTATCAAAGAAAAAATAGACTTGTTTCAGGGGAGGAAATTCTTGAAGAGCCAGTAATCTTGCCTTAAAAAGGTTTAAAAAGCACAGAAATAGCTTTGTAGGGCTCCCAACCTGCTAGTTTAGTCTCACAGCTCAGACTGACTGGGACGAGAGCAGGTGATTTCCTTCCTATCTGAATGTTATTTGAAGTTTGTCCCTTTCTCCTGCTCTGCAACAGAAGTTGCTTTATGCCTGGAAACATGAAGCATCTTTCAAAACTTTTATAATAGGTACATTTACAAATTTGGTTATAAGTCTAGATCCCCATACATAAACAGTATAGCCCCTTTAGATGATGCTCTGAACAGTTTGTTCCTCTTCAGTTTCCCAAGTCGTCAGCTTTATTCCTAGTCACTGACTATCCAGCGTGCAGAGGTTAACCAAGTCTCTTGATTCGTCCCCTGATGCAGGCAGGAACGGCAAGAGAGAACCTTTCATCCATGCTAGACAGACCAGAACTTCTCCTCTAAGTCAGAATTGGAAGTGTTGATATGATGCTTATCATTCTCAATAAACTTTTCTTTCTGGGAGATTTGTTTCCCATAGATCAGAAAAAGTGCCAATGGGATTTTTGAGACAGCAGTGTTTGCATGGCAGAAACAAAACACAATGCCACTATAAGGCCAAGGCTGTATCTTCTCCCGAGCAAAAACATGAAGGGCAAGGAGAGTTTTGCCAGTACCATGACAGGCAGCTTAAGCTCACTAATGAGATTCTGCAAGTTAATGGGAAAATGCCCTAAAGCCATACGATTTGACAAAGACTCCACAAAATCAAACTGCATTGTAACTTACCATACTTAAAACTTTGAGGGACTTAGGTTTTATTTTAAAGACCTCAACCTTGCCTCCTCTCAACTGAGTAACCTCTTCTACTGACTTCACAGGGGTGAAAGGCTTTTAATTTTTTCCATGAAAAACCTGTCTCTGTAATAATAGGAAAACCCCCAGATAGTTAAACCAACAGACAATCTAAAAGAAAAGCATGGGTAATGTGTGAAACCTGGAATTAGAGCTACCCATATGAGAAGATCCTCAAAGCTTGGGATGACTGGAATGGCACTGCTGGAGGTAGGACTTGACACAATTCAGCCTGTAAAAGAGCTCATTGCATATGAAGCACTGGTGGCTTTCTGAGGCCAATGACTTGTGAGGTCTGTGTTTTGAACTCTTTGCCCGGTATAGAGCATTTCAAACCTCAAAATACTCTACTCACGTTACCTACTCAAGGTAAAAGGTGGCTGTATGTCAAAGGGGGCAATAATAGTTTTTAATTACTCCTTTGGACCCCACACAGAGTGAATTAATTGATGACTGGGATTTTCTGCCACCTGCGACTGGGCTCTGTATGCTGTAAGTCATTATAAGAGCTGGAAAAAACACTGCTCCCCAGTGCATCAGGGAGCGCTCTTCAAAGTTTCTCTCTTGCTACCGTTGGCAAATGGCTTTCAAGTATGATTAATCAATTAAAGTTTCACAAAAGGTAACTATTTTACTGTCACTTGCCATTAGCATGTCTCCTGCTGACATATCTCCCCCCAGCCTCTTTTCCCTACTATGTGACCATAAAATGGTTATTCTCCACGCTGCGACTGTGCTACAGAGCACCACTGCGGCTATAGCTTAGATAATAATTTAGCCAAGTAGTTCTTTTGTCTGGTAACCCTATAATAAGAGTATTTTTCAAGGTAGATGCAGTAGAAGTGTTTGAGAATTAGGAAAAAAGCTCCTGTGGCTTTGTTGCTTGGTATTACCCAAAACAATGTATACACAACATGAAAGTTTCAGTAAAATACAGAGAAGGATAAACAATTGACAGCCAGAATAAAAGGCTATTTTTCTTTTCCCGCATGAAGTCTGAAATGCTGGAATATATTAAAATGAAGCCAAAGCCTTAACTGATTCCTTTTGACAGAGCCTGCATTTGAGACTGGGCTCAGCATATAAACAATCTGTAAAAATAAATCCTAAGTAACTGTTTTCACGTATCTTTGAAACGCTACAGGTGTTCCCTTCTTTTCTTGGGGAATGAGATTCAGAATTTCAATCCTCCAAAATCACCTTTGTCAATGAGACAATGTTTGAGCAAGTCTGATGGAAGTTCAGAGCTCTCTGAACACCCCCGAAGTCCAAAATGAAAAATAAGATTTAACACAACACAAAAATGACTTCCTAAGAAATCAAGTCTACTAATGACATAAGTATATACAAGGATCACTTCTTTCTTGAGAGACACTAATTTGGATCACTCCAAGATGTCAGTGACCACAGAGGAAGAGAAGACACTTATTTGTACAGCTCCACAAACTGCTTGTTTAATAATCAGAGGTAATCAGATTAAATTAATTGTTCTAATGATGGAGTGGGAGTATTTCAATGAGAAAGTCTGGATACCACAAGCCACACATTGAATGATAGCCAGACTAAAAAATGAGTAACTTGAACCCAAATACATCTTGGTGCTTCTAGTCTATCTGGCAACATCCTACATCTGGATCTGGTTCCCTCTTTGGTGCTGGCTCCCTCACCATGTCTGTGACCAAGAAACTATCCAAGCAGCTCTCCATTACGTGTAGCTCAAAAGGAAATCTAGTAAACCACGAAACAGTTTAATAAATTAAATTCTCAATTTTTCTAACCCTAATGAAAAAAATACAGACTTAACTAGATGAAACCGAATAATTTAAATGATCATTTAACACACCTATTATTTCACCAAAGGGAATACTGGAATTTAAAGATGGGATCAGAAGGATACGAGGGGTAAGGATGGTTGCATATGTGAAGGTAGAGATGGTATAAAATAAAACTGAGAACAGTGTTTACCAGCACTGATTTAAAGTCTTCATTCTTACACAGTTTGATACAAAATGTGGATGTAGTTCAATAATCAGATTGAATACAATTTGTAGTCAAAATAAAGAAACTACCTATTACAAATGCATGCAAAATGGTATCAGAATCTTCATCAATACATGTGTGACTGGATTAGTGGCTCTCTCCCCCTAGAAGTCTAAGCCTCCAACTCCATCAGAGCTCATAAGCTGTCACTAACTGCTACTGAACAAGAAGACAGGTGACATTTTTACCTTCTTTTGGAGGTAGACTTAGATTGTACTGAATTTGTTTCCTTTTACTTTTTTTATCCTCTTAAAATAAATTCTGATATCAAAGTAGATCTTTCCTTGCCCCACTTTGGGCAGGACAGTATTTTTCATAATCTTTTTTTCTTTATGGATAAGGCTTTGCTACATACAAGAATATCAGGATGCAAGGGGATGTTTATAGGATTTGCAGGAAGTTTCAACTTTAGAAGATCAGTGATCACCCTCAGTCATCATCAGATAGATTCTTCAGCTGACTAATCAAAACTCCTGAGGAAATCCCCTATACAACATTTTAAATATGAAAGATACAGAAACACAGAAAAAAAATTCCTATGTTAAAACTTGGAGTGAAAATTCAAAGCAGTCAAAATATTTCAACATTTTTCATATTTTATTTCCTATTCATACCAGCTTACTTTCAAATTTAAGGTAATTTCAAAATTTAAACTAGCAGGTTAAAATAATAACATTTGAAAACAGTTTTGAATGGTTCTAAAACAAGTATGTTTTAGAACATTTGCAAATATATTGAAACATTTGAAAATACAGCCTGACCTCTGGAAGAACACTTAAAAAATAATTTTGCCCTGTCTATCTGAAAGGAAGATTTATTTTGGAATACACATGAGGTCTATCCTCAGTTTGATGAAGTGGCTTGTTTTGCCAATAAATAATTTTTCTACCAAGAAGTAGCCTGCTGTTAAGGATGAGGAGGCTGTGAAATTTTATGCTAGTATCAGAGATATATTTCTTGTTAGACATTTTTAATTTTATAAACACATGCACATATTGTTTTAGAACATGCTGGATAAGAGGGATGTTTGGGCTTTAAAATTACATCTTTACTGCCACAAAAGTATGAAAGTGTTACAAAAGCCAACAACTTCCAAGTATACCGTATTTTGGTATGACGAAGAAAAGGGTACCTCTCTCTCTTTTTTATCTTCCAAGCAGTTTTCAGCTTTTCACATATTTAGGTATCTTGTGCTTAACCACTTGAAAAGCTTTCTGAGGAGAACATGACTGATCTAAAATGACAATGGAGTGATCTGAAAACCAGCAGTTTAGACAATGGGCTAGGAATATGAATATATTTATTGTATTTCTTAGGGTGGGGTGGGGTGGGATATAAAGCTGTTTACCCAGAGGCAGAGAAATGCAGCCAACAACCCGACAGGGTGCTCACGCCTGGAGTTTTGTTGCATCTGCCCTCCCTGCAGATGCACACGGGCACATCTGCAGGACCTGAGCTGCACAGTGAGTCAGCAACTGGGACCAGCCGCACTGTGCCAGCGCAGCCTGCTGCGAGGCCAGCTCATGTGCAGTGAAGCATTAATCCACCTATTTTGCCTTTGGGATCTGAGTTAACCTCTCCAAACTGCACTGCAGTGCAGGGGCGTATCAGCCACTTGAATCATAGAACAGTTTGGGCTAGAAGGGACCTTCAAAGGTCATCTAGTCCAACCCCCTTGCAGTGAGCAGGGACATCTCCAACTAGATCAGGTTGCTCAGAGCCCCGTCCAACCTGACCTGAAATGTTTCCAGGGATGGGGCATCTACCACCTCGCCGGGCAACCTGTGCCAGAGTTTTATCACCCTCATCATGAAAAATTTCTCCCTTAGATCTAGTCTAAATCTAACTTCTTTTAGTTTAAAACCATTGCCCCTTGTCCTATCGCAACAGGCCCTGCTAAAAAGTCTGTTCCCATCTTTCTTGTCAGCCCCCTGTAAGTACTGGAAGGCTGCAAGAAGGTCTCCCTGGAGCCTTCTCTTCTCCAGGCTGAACAACTCCAATTCTCTCAGCCTGTCCTCACAGGAGAGGTGTTCCATCCCTCTGATCATTTTCATGGCCTCCTCTGGACCCGCTCCAACAGGTCCATGTCTTTCCTGTGCTGAGGACTCCAGAGCTGGATGCAGGACTCCAGGTGGGGTCTCACCAGAGCGGAGCAGAGGGGCAGAATCCCCTTCCTCGACCTGCTGGCCATGCTGCTTTGGATGCAGCCCAGGATACAGTTGGCCTTCTGGGCTGCAAGCGCACATTGCCAGCTCCTGTCCAGCTTTTCATCCACCAGTACCTCCAACTCCTTCTTGGCAGGGCTGCTCTCCATCCCTTCATCCCTCAGCCTGCATTGATATTGAGGCTTTCCCCAACTCAGGTGCAGGACCCTGCACTTGGTGCCAACTTAGGAGTCTTCTCCTGTTTTTTTATTAAACAGTCCAAGTGGGACTTGCCTGTCTTTGCTCACTCTTTCTTGGTCATCCTGAGGACACTCTGATTTTTAGAAAACCAATGAGATGCTGAGTACAACAATACTGATGTATTGTCATCGAGAGCAAGCTAGAGTTGTATACTCTTGCTATTAGGTTGTTACTCAGTTTCCAACAAGAGGAGTCTAATGCTATTTGAGACAGCACAGGGTGCCTGGGACATCTCATTAGTGCTAGCAAATACAACACGAGCTCTATGGGAGACCCTGCTGGAGTAGCTGTAGCATCTGAAACTGCACTAGATGCTTACATCTAGGAAATCAAGCCTTTTCCCGGTATCATAACTGATGGCAGCCATTGACCACGTGGTTGCACCCCTTCACACAAGTTTCCTGAACCACCAGGTGAGCCTATTCCCAGCCATTTCCCTCAGCTGGCAACTACAGTCAGAGTTGCAGAGTCCCAGCAGCTAAATCAGTGGGCTGGTGGCTCAAAACCACACAGACGTTTTTGATGAACCTCCTCCAACCTGACCTAAGAAGCAAACCATCCAAATCCAGTGACAGCTGGGAGGAAATGTCTAGTTTGGTTGACAGACCACACCTAGATCTCTACCCAAATTGTACATAGCACAGGTAGTTTGATCTAAACTCCCATCAGACAATGACATTTTCATAAGTTGTGAAGTGTGCAAACACGTACTTACCAGATGAGTTTGAAATAGTTGTATATATTATTAATTTTTATGGATGTGAATAGGATTTGAATAATCTCAAAGAGATGAACTAGAGCTGCTTTTTGCAGCAACTAGAAAGTGTTATCATGCCAAGAAAAAACCCAGATGTTCAGTCTTCCTCAAGTTCTGGAAAATATCTTCTAAAATATAAAAGAGGAAAAAAATTTTCTCACATTAAGTGTACGGTGTAAATTTTTCATCTTGTTGGGGGACTGGCCGACCTGCAAAGACTTGGTGGGTCGTTACTATACAGTCTCACAGCTATGTACAGCAATCTTCCACTTACTGTTAAGCAATAGTGACATTCAGTTCCACTAAAATGGTTAGAAACAGCAAGTGTGAGGAGTCTGTCAAAGAAAGTTGTTTTCTCCCCTAATTCATGACCCATGAATCTAATTCTAAATACCACAGGATTGAGTAAATGAGGCACAGCTTTAATCCATCACATTAAAATCTACATTACCACAATCTGAGAAGCCAACTCTAAAGATCATCTTTCATGTTCTGTAGAACTAGTCACTAAATGTAAATTAATACACTGAAAAGTCTGATCTCGATAACAATGCCTACTTCTAAATGACATGCTAAGGCAGGGAAATAGCATACCCACAGTTTATGTTTATGCAGCTTTTATGAACAGTAGATCTTATTTCCTCTATATAAATATATACAAATTTATTTTTATTGTTTATGATTTTTTGTGACTGTGAATGTTATATTCTCTTTCTATATATACATTGCTTTCTATATACTTCCCTTCCAATGAATATTGTATACATTTATTTGTCCTCCCAGAACAAATAATCCCAAATAAAGAATTAACTTACATTTGCTTTTTTCTTTCCCCACTGTAGCTACAACTTTATTTTTAATGATCCATTAGCTCTTTCTCCTGCATTTGAATGATGCTTACATGTATCTATCTACATTGTGTTCAACTTCAATAATTTCAGAGCTGTGAGATTAGAGCAAACACTATGGGTAAGTTAAGTCTCAGCTTACTGTGTCTGTTAAAAAACAAACATTTGATTTCCAAAGTTGGTTATGTAAGCTTCCTTCCTTATCAATACAGAAAGAAAGATACCTAAAGGTCAATTCATCCCATGCTGGTGCATGTCTAAGATAGATAGATAGCTGCGATACACTGGTGGTGTGCGTGCCCTTTCCAGTGACTGCAGAAGGAGCCTAGGAGACCACCTGAGGCTCGATGAGATCTGTCCTGGTCACAGTGTTTGCTCTGCTCTTAGGTAAAGAAATGCTACACTTCTCATTTCTTTTTTTACAACCCAAATCGTTCAACTTCTTAAGTAAAGCTCCTTTCAAAAGTGTAATGCAGAGATGGTAGGCTCACATAAAAGTAACACCTTTTTACAAAACAGCCCTTTTTTTTTGTTGGGTTGAGTATGAGCATGGACTTTGTCTGCGCAGTACCGCAGTTGCTGGGCCAGGAAGACCAAGTTTTCTATGGCTGGGTTATGCAGACAGTAGTATCCCAAAGGATGGATCAAACATAAGCATTACTGTTGGTAATGTGTGCAAAAGGAATAAAGAAATGGTGAGAGAGTCAAGTATCTTGCCGTTCCTTCCTTCCACCTGCCAAACTCCACGTGCTACAAGAAAATATCTATATGTGTATCTGACTTAACTATCCAGAGAATAATTTGGGCCAGCAGTGCCGTAAGGTCTGCACCTTGCAAGCTGAGCTGGTCACTTTGACATAGCCAATGTTGGTATTCACCTAAGGGGACAAATTCTCTGTTAAACTTTTAAGAAGGATGAAAGAAAAAGAAAAAAAAAAGAAAAAAAAGTCCTATGTGGATAAAGATTTTTTAAAGGAACCAGGGCTGGTGAACATTGTCAATTCAATGTTCACCTTTTCCAGAGTTCATAGAAAACATTTTGTTTTGTCAAAATTTTGTAAAGAAACTCCCTGCCAGCCTTTTGACCAGAGTATTGGAAAACTGAAATATAGGTGCATGGGTATTTTCTAAATTACGCCTAAAATCACAAGTTTCTTTCCAACCATAAGATTTCAGACATCTCCTTAATACCGCTAGTGGTAAATTTTCATTCTTGCTTCTTGTACATATAGCTAACATTAAAGACAGAACTAGGAAATACCCACAGTTACAGAATGTGGTTGCTCACTATGGCTGAACCCAATAAACCATTCCCTCATAGTCTTGCAGCATTAAGAATTGTAGCAAAATCCCCCCTATGGTCTCCCTGCTGGCTAATGCTGCCAGCCCAAGAGAAGCCCCTCTGTGAAGCTAATGGGGGGCCTAATGGGACTCCATTTCTTAGGGACTGGCTAGGCTGCACCACCTGAATACAAGTGCCTTGAAATCCTGAAGGCAATAAAAGCAGGGAATCTTGTTAATCATTGCAGTGGTGATGTCAGATGCTTCAGTTTCATCAATGGTAAAATTAATTAACCAAATAATAAAGGTGTCTATGACTGCTCGGTGGTAGGATTTAGCACACGTTATTTATGAGGATAACAAAGGTTTTCAGGGACCGGGAGGTGTGCTCTGTTATTTGTGTGTAGAGAAAAGAAAAAGGTGGTTCCGACCTGTCATGCCTCAGTGCCCTCATATCAACATACACTGTGGTGGGATCTGGTCCAGATGTTCCCTGTAAACAACAACATCAGCTAATCAGAACCTGAAGGCTGGGAGAAAAAAAAGTTTTACCCCCCAAAAACCCAAACATTCATTTCACTGCTAATTATGCTAATCAAAGGAGAAGTTGTATTTAAGCTATTCATCAAACAAAGCTCAGCTTTACAGCATCAGAAAGAGCACTGGAAAACATACCTACCGTCAGGTACTTGTTACCTTGGGGTTCGGAAAAAACATCAAGCGGTCATACTACTTAACCAAACACATGTCAACACAGGTTTTATTTGCTACAAAAGGCCAAATAATCAGCACGTGGATACATACAAAAAATGTTAAACATGTTTTGCCATATAAAGGAACGTGAAAATTGCTGAGGAGACACGGTTTAATGGCAGAAGCACATGGTCAAGAATGTGAAGCATGGTTTACGGAGAGTCTTCCATACATGCAACAGAGGATACACTTGAAGCTAAAGATAGTAAAGGTAGCACGCATGACATGAACCAATGTGGACTGAAGGTCTGTAAGCAATTATTCTGTTCCTTTTCAGTCTTCCACTGCATAATTTAAATCCTTGCTTTATGTCATAATATTTAGTTACTTGAAAAGCAGTAGACTAATTTTAGTTTCCTTTCATGCAGAGATGATACAGTCTTTTTAGGCCTTTCCACCCACAGCTTTGCTGCAGGTTTGTAACCTGCTATGATCTTGCCTTATCCAAAACTTCAAACTCATCACCACTGAACATCATGTGAACTCTCAATGCTCTAGTCTAGCGTTCTCTGCTGCATACCTCGTATCACTGCTAAGCAGAAGGCTAGAAGAAAAGCACAACTTCCTTTTGGAACATTGGAACTTTGGAAATCTTCTTTTCAGCAGATAAATACACCTAACCCCGGTAATCTACAGGTGCAGGAACTCCTTTATCAGTTATTTAGATGTTTACTACTTAACACAGCAGGCAACATTAACTCCCAGTGCTTTCTGTCCTGTTTGGGATATATTATAGAGTATAATTCTTCACATTAGGAATGCCTAGGTCTAAATTTTGCATTTCTGCAATTCTGGCTGGTAGTTTCACAAATTATTGAGCACTAAAAATTGCGATGGAGTTCCACAAATAGGTAATTTTTAGATCTGAAGGGGAAAAGAGTTACCACTACCAATGGATACTTACTGTACAGATACTGATAGTGACCCACCACCGGAGGAGAAAAAGAGTAATAGAGCTGCACATGCATGTTAGCCTCTTTAGCTTGTTATACACAATACAAGGTACAATATCCTCTCTAGCTATTAACGACACGATTTTCAGTCTACTAGTAAACTCAGCAGTGTAACAGACTAGTGCTGAGTGGAGAACTTATTTGAAATATATGCAATGTTAAAAAAAAACAAAACAAAAAACCAAGGAAAAATTGGTTATCTTTAAAAATAAAACTAAACCTGAATTGATTTATAAAATAATGGAAACAGTCAAGTTTGAAAATCAAAGACAATCACTATGATATTTATTAGTTTCAGTGTGAATGAAATAGTTACAACAGACAGCTAATATTTGATGAAACCTGCATCCAGATAAAGCTATACTGGACTTGTTTATAATTTTATAGAAGGATCTGAAAATCCCCAAATCTCCAGACTCAATTTCTAGTCTGTCCCACTGTTGGAAGCTGATAGGTGGGTATTGAGGGAACATGAAAATCCCCTACCTGCTCGGCCAGCTTCCCCAGCC
>NW_010546423.1:0-14540 GCF_000687285.1 Phaethon lepturus | reverse complement strand
GGAATAGCAGGGATGAGGGAGAGAAGGAAAGAAGGTAACACAAGACGAAAATAATAATAAAAATATGGGAATGAAGGGTGGGAGAAAAAAAAGAGGAGAATGCAAAAAGCAGGGAGTAAAATAAAAAGAAAAACAATGTCAAATACAGGAATCTTACAAATTAACCATTATACCATTAAAGGTTAAAAAAAGTAAAAAATGAGGTGTCAACATTTTAGTAGAGCAACAGAAGAGACAGCTGTAGACTGCTAACCTTGGACAAACAGACTTAAATGGTTTTAGGACACTACAGACAACGTTGTTAGTGGAAAACATGAGTCTAGCATACTGATTTTTTGTTTGTTTGTTTTTGGTGAAGAAGTCAGTAAACATTATGGCCCTGCTGTTTTAATGTACATCTGTTGAGACAGGGGTTCCAGGTCTAAAACAAGTTTGTAACCGATGTCCTCTGGAAATCAAAAGTAAGCTCTCTTTTGGGGGAAAAAAAATTTAGTATACAACAGAGAAAGATACTTACACCTTGTTTCATACAGATTAACCTGCTCCTAAAGTGAAATAAAATCAAGGCTTTGTGCACAACCTAATTACTAGAAGATCATAACTAAATGGAGTAACTTCATAGTTCAATAATTCTTCATCCTTAGTCTATTTGCTATGATAAACAGTGTAATACATATAAAGAAACAGAAAAAAAAAAGTCGATAAAAAGCCATCAGTTCTTCACCAGGATCGATAGAGCAGCAAAAAGACAAAACACAGTGGTGACTAGTCCTAAGCCGCTACTGTTACATGGAGCATCTAACACCAGAAGGGACTTGCCCTACATCTTGTGAAAATAAACAGCTCTGAGAGGACTGGTGTCCCATAGCCCTCTCATCAAACTTCTGAATTCCAGCAAAGTTAAAGACTACAGGAAGCAGCCACAGCAGCATCTTAAAACAGGTTTATTTTGGATGCAGGGGAAGATGAAGCATTTAAAAAAATAGGGTGGATCTGATTATTCCATTGCTGCCCAAAAATAGAAATATTAGTAATAATGCAGGTTGAACACTGCAGTGTAACTGCAATAAAGCAAGAGAATTACTGAAATCCATCAGTTACATAATTCATTGCCTATGACTATACTGCAGGTCCAGAGAGGACTCTGAGACTACCAGAGCCTCATATGGCTTTTAACTAAGGAAGGGATTGAGAAACAGCAGTTGAAGTCCCAGCATCATCATTCTGTGGCCAGCTGCAGCTCAGATACTCTGAAAGTGTTTCAAAAGAAGCAGAGTCTGAGCCAAGACCAGAGCGACTGACTCAATTTGTCTGCGCACATTTATTTTGTGAGACAAGAGATAAAGAGCATCTGTAATGGTGGTAACAGGAAAAAAACAATGTGATTTCTTTTGTATCTGATACTTACTAAGGACATGCTAGGTAGTGTTCAGGGGAATAATATGGGCCAAACATCATTTTCTGTCTGAAAACAGGTACTTCTTAAGTCAGACGCCTTGGACTAAATAAATCTCCTGCCCATGCATAGGCTGCTACCAGTGAATAGTTCCTGGTCTGTGCAAACCTCTGCAACATGCCAGGCTTTTATTCTCTGGGAAAACACTGCAGGTCAAAACCGCACAGAGGACTAGCCCAACAAGTCAACAGTAGGGATGACCATGTGCAAGCACTCAGCCTGTACCTAATTTCCACTGAAGTCAAAGGCCAAGCTGCATGCTCTCCCCTGCTTCCATCCCTGGAGTCAAAACCCTGGAACTAGGCAATCAGAAGTCCTGAGAATTTAAAAATAACTGTTGGTTTGTATTTTGTTTTCTTTTGCTATCTAAGGATGTGGCCTCAATGTTTATTCTTGAGTCTAATTCTACTCCACTGATGTTCAGAAATGGAATTCTGATGTACACTTAACAATCTCACATACGCAAACACAGCAGCTGGAGCTGTGAAAAGAACTTCATGGCATGACTCATAGTAAAAGGTGGGAAAACACAGAATCTTAGGGAATTCACCCAGAGCTGTACTACATTGCTAAGTGTGAATCATACCTCTGATAAAGTGCATGGTCTCCTATTGCACTCTTTGCAGAGCTATGCCTTATTACTTTTAATATGGAAGATCCTAAAAAAGTGTGATCTATCACTAAGTGAAAAGGAACATTACCTTTAAGCCCTAAACTTACTAACAAAGTTCCCTTTGCTAGACAGTGAGGGAAGGATTCATTCCATATAATGTCAGCCATCAGAGACGAAAGCGCGCAGTATGAGGTAGGCAGTATCCCCTGATGGTGATGAATCCCATCCCAAGATGGGCACCTGAGATAGGCTGAATGAAGCTCTCTCTTCAAGTATTTCTTTACTTCTATTGACTACAGGTGGATATTGGATAACTCACTTAACCTTGCTGTCTCACTTACAAGTGACATACAAGAAGCAAGATGAATCCTGCTCTCCTGCCCTAGCTTGGGCAGATTTGTTAGTACGTTTTCCGGGTTAACTAAGGAAAATGAACAACTTCCAGAAGTTTTTCCTCAACTGAAATTGAGTAGCAGGTTGAATAAAATTAAAATATTTATATCAAATGGAAATTAGCTAAAATCCTAGAGAACCATCTGTGCTGTTGTAAGAAACAGGCTATTTTTCAGATCTATTTTTCTCTCTCTTGAGAGAGAAAATGCTATTTAATAAGAATTAAAATATGCTAGGTGTAATCTTTTCATCTCAGAAATCCCTGGACCATTATCTGTAACTATACAGCCATAAAAGGTCAGATATTAATAGTATTTAAGTGCCTAAAGATGGAGAGAATTATTTATTTTCAAAAGTATACCTCTCAAAATCTAGTTCAAAATGACTACATCAAAAGAAACATAGTAAATTTGCTCTAAATTTGAGAGACAAGGAATACAAATGACAATGCATTAGTCTCTCAGTGATCTTAATCCTGAAATTAAGATCGTTTGGTAGACTAAGGCTCTTTTGTACCAAAGGGATTATTACAATGATTTCCTTTTTAAAGTAATCTTTTTAATAAAAGGTAAAATTCTGCTATGAAGTTTTTATACACGCACACACAGACACACACACACATACATGTAGGTACACCTCCTCCCCTCTTCTTTTTGGAGGGGGGAAAAACAGTAAAACCTTTTTGAAAAATCAGGATACCTTCCCCTTGAAACACCTGAGTTTTCAATTTGTCAAAAAAATTGGAAATGAAGTGAAGAAGGTATCAAAGATCACATCCAAGTTGTGTTAGAGGCAGCCCATAGAGAAGAAAGCCTGGATAGGCTTTTTGCTGGTAAGGGTCAGTAGCTGAATATTGAGAGATGTTTAGAAAGGTGGTTAGTACATACATATTTTAGAAAGACCATAGAATAGGCCGGATCACAGTTATCCCTGTGGAAGATGGTGTTCCTGGAGCCACATGCTGATCTCATGGATGACAAAACTTGGAAGAAAAAAAAGGAAAGGCAGATGCTATTGACACAAACATCTTTAGAACTATCTTTATGCAGTGTGAAGAATCCAGAAATCATGACCCATTTCTGGAACATACTGGAGACAATGCTGATTTCAGGAACATTGTTGATGAAGAATTAAAATTCATTCTGTTCCTCAGCCCAGAAAACAGAATAGCCCACAAGCTATTCTGGAATATCACTAGCCATAAACTTCCAGACAGTTTGGAAAGAGCAGTCAGTCTAATTCAGTATCCAGTCTTTGGCAGTGTCTACTACCAGATGCTTCAAAGGACGCAATCCTGTATCTTTATATTCTCTACCAAAATGACATGTTTTGTGGTGATGCTTGTATGTAACATCTTTAGTAATTTTTCAAACCCCTTTAAAGCTTGCCAACCTACCCTTGGCTTAAATGCTTCAAAAACGATTCCACTTGGATGAGTAACGTTACTAAATATTACCTGTTCTGAAATGTCTTTTCTTCATTCTAGCCACAGTACTTGTTAGACCGTGTATGGCTTTTAATTTGTCCTACGGACTGAGATGCAACACCTTGGTAGAACTCAGTGAAGCCTGACACTAAGCTATATGATCAGCCAGGCTGTTAATCACCTCACTCAAGGCTCTCATTCTGTGCTGTTCTTAACATAGTTGGTATCATTAATAATATTCCTTCAGAGAGATATCCACTTTTACAGTTTGATTCAATAACTCTTTCAAGATTCGGTAAAGAACCATCTAGGAAGCAAACTTCAGCGAAGGAGTTAACACAGTCAAAAGTCAGATATACATAGTCAAGCAAAAATCCAGCCTAACTCCATGCTGATTAGGACTCCCAGTTTCTCTGAGTGTATTCAGCTTTCCTGCCCATTTGTAGTGGGTTGACCCAGACAGCAGCTCAGTACCCACCCAGCCGCTCACTCACTTCCCTCCCAGCAGGACAGGGGAGAGCTGAGGAAGAGCAAAAGTGAGAAAACCCATGGGTCAAAATCGAGACAGTTTAATGAGCGAAGGAAAGGAAAAAAAGACCCAAGTGATGCAAAAGCAATTGCTCACCACCTCCCACAAGCAGAACAATGCCCAGCTAGTCTCTGAGCAATGGGTACTTTGGAAGACCAACCCCCCCTTTTTTGGTGCTGGGCATGACAATATATGGTAGGAATATCCCAGGTCAGCTTGGGACAGCTTTCCTGGCTGTGTCCCTTCCCAGACTTTTGCTCTCCCTCAGCTTACTTGCTGGCGGCATGGGGGCGGTGGTGTGGTGGGCAGAGTGAGTAAGGGGGAAAGTCTTGGTGCTGTGCAGCACTGTTCAACCATAGCTAAACCACTGGTGTGCTATCAACACTGCTTCAGTCACAAATCCGAAACACAGCTCCATACAGGCTGTTATTAAAAAAGTTAACTCCATCCCAGGCAGACCCAGTACAATATTACTTCCAACAAGGCATAGTTGGTCATTGAACCTGGCTTACTGCTGCTTAGTGTCATTCACTGGTTTTATTATTTGTCCTGAACAAATGACTTATGTAGTAAGTGAAGGAACCACCACAAACAGTCCAGAGATCACTTCAAGCCTGAAATGGAGATTTACATTACTGGCAAGCAAACTTCTGCAGCCAATTTGTCCTTGTTATCTACAGCATCCTTCATGCCTTGTCCCTCCGTGGACCAGAAGCCAGAGAAGTTCAATTATTTTTCAGAAGCAGCTCCACCACAGCTGCAGGGGGGAGCTGATGGGCCCCATCTTGATCTGTCAGGAAAGTCAGAGCAGTCAGCCACGAAGGTATGCCATCACTTCCCTCCTTCCCCTCCTCTGTAAAAGACATCCCATGGCCACTTCAAAATGGCTAAAGATACAGGAGCAGATTAGAAAACTATTGTTATCAAGTAACCAGTTCACCTCTTTCTCCTCTGTTTTCCCTTTCTACTTGAGGTAAAGTAGTGTCCTTGCTGCCTGTTGTGCCCCTCCCACCCAAGTGTTTAAGCTTGGTTGGGTTGCTGACTGGGAAAGCACACCACCCTGCATCTGCTAACTGGCCTAAACTGGTACTGTCCAAATTGTGCTGTTTTGGGTGGGAGTGCCTAAAGATATCCTAGACATTTTTTCAGTTGTCCTCTCTGCCTTGTCATCACCCAAGAGTCTAGATATGTAGAAAGAAATGAAAAGGGCTGTATTCTTGCTAAGAAAGATTCAGTAGAAGAGATTTCAAAACCTGTCAGTACTTTTTGTATCAAATCCATGACAGAAATATGGGGGAAGATGCTGCTTGAGTTCATAGATGTTTCTATCTTCTACAAGATATTTTTTTCTCAAGACTATTTATTAAGTTTTATTAAGGTAAAACTGTTTTGAAGGATCCAAGTTCTGCTTTTGAGACTACAGGAGATTTTCTTAAACTTTTCTTCATGGAGAATATTTATGGCAGCAATTACAGAATATCAAGCTAAGGAACTCTACCTCTGGGACACAGAATGACTTTTAAACCTGCTCAGCTTTGCCTTGTTGTATCTTTGATAATAATAATTAAAGTCACCTTGGGCTGAAGGGGTACTCTGCTGGTAGTCGGAGAGAAAGCAAGCAGTACTGGAGATGTGGCATACCTCTTGTATTCATATTCTGGTAACATGCTGAATTACAAGGTCACTTTTAGCTGAGGTCTGACGAAAGCCAGGATTCTTTAGTGCTGTTGAACTGGGCAAGAGGCGAAGGCAGGCCTAACACACAGACATACTGGTCTGTGCTTAAACCATAACCTGTATTTGTAAAATTTTTTGGATAAAATAAAAAAATCTTTACATTTACAATCAGGAAAAGAATAGCAAATGCCTTATTTGCAGTTTCACTGAGAAAATCTGTTCTAGCTTCCACACCTAAGCAATTATGCATGTTACATGCATGAGAAATCCTTTAACATAAACTACGGGTAACCACAAGATTTGAAATGTGGGATGCGCCATATAGAGTACAGGCAAGTTCTACTGGGGAGACATGGTAGGTGACCAAATGGATATGGAACTTCTCAGCCAATGCAGCTGCCAATATAGAAGATGGTTATTGTACTATTTAAAAACATTATTAAGCCAGAAATCATATTACATCTGAGTAGGACATCTGTGGCATTACTACAGGAATAATATGTGAAGGTCTGATACCTGGTTTGGAAGGTTATAAAGAGATCAGGAGTCATAAAAATGAGACACAGATCAGGAAAGCATGTCTTAGGATTCTTTATCTATTTACCAAAGACTAAGATGTGTCATGATAGAAACGAGATTCTTTATTCTAGATAAGAAAAATGTAATAAAATAAAAAAATGGCTGAATCTAATGCCAGGTACATTTAAACTAGAAATAAGACAAAATTAATTAAAAATTGAACACCTTATAAAAAGGCAAGTTAACTTTCATCACCTGAAGTCCTGAAAGATAAAAGAATATACTGTAGATCAGCCTAAAACCATTTGCTTTGTGTAGTTATCACTGGGTCAAAACATTAGGGGCTATTCAGAAATTCAGACCAGATAGCTACAGTGCTTCACCTGTCCTTAAAATCATGAGTCAATAAAGATTCCTGGAGAATGCAAGTTAAATCCTATACTATCACTAGGTACTTTCTTCTGATTAGTGGATCAAAACAGAATGAAAGAGATGTAGCAAAATGATTTTCCATTGTAAGCAATAAACTGTGTGCAGAAAATATCTATCTAGTTAATTAATAGTTGGAATTATTTTATAGACAGAAGGAATCCATTTTGTACCATACTAAAGCACTTGGACACTGTATTTTACATTACATGACTAAATACGATTTCTGGAGTACAGAGTATGCATTCTGTCACCACTGTACACGTTTCTGAATTACTGTATTAATGGGCAGAATAAATGCTATGATTGCAACATGAGAGGGATGAAGAGTTGACAAAGTAACAGAAATTTACCACCTGTATATGCAAGAACATTAAGTACCACATGCATTTTCTTCATATGTCTACAACCAAGCAACCAAAGGAAATAAAATGAATGCTTCTTACTGAAAATCATTTTCTTAAACCAACTTTGAGCTTAAGGAATGAAAAATCTTACCTGCAAACATATTGCCAGGTTAACTCTACAGCCAAGTGATGTGCTGACAGCCCGCGGATGGAGACCAAGGTCTTTAAATAATTTTGAAAATGACTGAGTAAGAGCTATCCGAGGTCGTTCTTCAGCCACTACTACACATGTCCGTACACGTGAAAGGTCCAGTCCCCTTGCCTAAAAAGAAGTCAAAATGTAACAAAGGCCACAAATGGTCAGATTTAATGAAAAACAGTTAGTAGTACTTTAAGTGTATTAGGTAGGTATTATGATTCAAGAGGAATAGCGGAATAGAGGCTAAGCTGCCAGTATAATTTCCATCCTTCCCGGAGGCCGGATGGCCAGATGACAATCTAATAGCTGTAGAAGAGCAGACATACTTGCTTGTCATCTCAACGTTAGCACGTAGGAAGAGATGGGTATGCTAATTCTGAAGGGAAGTAATACTATTTCCCAGTATTAATTCAGAAAGCTAATGAATAATAGCAAACAGGAAAGAGTGTCTAGCTTTGGAAAAACTGATTAGGAAATTATTAAGTGAGGATGGTAAGGGCTGGAGACATCATAAATATCAGTATCCCAAGATCTAATTTATTTCAGTAGCATACTGGAAATTCTAGATGATTTTAGAAATGTAACTGCCTACCTGGCTTTTAATTCTGGGGAAAAAAAAGAGAAGATACACTCCCCCCTCATCCTCAATGGAGACAATCCAGTTAAAACAATACAGTACTTTTAAGTATGTGGTTATTCAACTACAGGGGCTAAAACCAAACTAGTACTTCATATAATCAGGGAATTCATAAAATATAATATATAATATAATACTCCTTGTGCTTCTTGGATGTCTACACCTCTATTTTCCAACACTTGCCTATCAACACAAGCTGCAACACAGATCAGAAAGCTTAGGTAAATAAAAGCCTTTCCTTGATGTTTAAAAGCCTGGTGATCTGAAAGAGAATGACTGATATTCATATATAGCCTTTGGGAAGGAATAACACACGTTCTGTGGAAGCTGCCCTTGCCCTCTGATGACTTTCTCCTCGCTGCAGACATTTAGCACAGCTGTTCATGGCAGGGAAGGCTCTCAAACACCACCGTGCAGGCGACACATTGTGCGGGACGGCAGAGTTACTTACCTTCAGCGACTCTGTTTGCGAACCGAGTCCCTTAGTACAAAGCTCCATGACCGAATAGGAACAAAAAGTGTCTCTCACTTTGTACTGACTCACGGCAAGAAGCCACAAAGCGGGATTGGTCTCCAGTTCTGAGGGAGGAATCAAAATAGACTGGTGTCCTGAATAAACACTGTAAAAACACAAGATTAGTTAATGCAGGCTAAATGCCTGTGTCTGCAGATGTTTACAAGCTATGGAGTACTAGAATATAAAGTTTATCACAGCACTGGATGAACCATTTAATGTCTTACGGCGCTCTACAGGTCCAGTAGTTTAACATGAAAGTTTAACTCTGTTTTTTAATCATGAGGAATGCAAGCAGAACATGCTCCTAAAATACTAATTTATCAAAAGGCCCATGGACTTTGCTGTTAGAACTGTACCAGAGAGAAAAATAACTCAGTTATTAATGGTGCTAATAAACAGTATTATAATATCAACAAAATTATGTGTTGCTGACAAATAATTAAGATTGAGTAATTACCATTTTAAGATACCTTGATTAAAAGAATACTTGATTTCTTAATATGGAAATAACCTCTCTCCTGCTGAGGCAAGCAAGAGGTTTGCAATCATTTTCAAAGGAGTAAATCTGGCCCCAATTTAGCAATCCTTGTGGCTTTAAATTTCTTCTGTGAAAGTTTTATGAACTTTTAAAATATACTACATCTCTTGTTTATTGGATACCCAGTGCATGTAAGTATTGAGAAGAGGCACTTATCAGGGTCCCTGAAGGAAACAATTATGTCAGAGCTAATTTCTCTGGTGCCCAAGATTCTCCACAAGGGAAAAAAATATTCCCAATTTGATGTCTTTATTTCCCGTAGGCCTTGTGTTGTTCACTCATCTCAGACAGGCAGATTTACCATCAATTTTACAGTCCCCCTCACATCTTAATTTGTGATTTGTAGATATTTCAAATTGGAATGGTCATAGCATAAAACCCCCAAATTATAGAAGTTCTGAGAAAGGGCCATAAAGCCCCAGAGATTTATGAGGCACATGAGAGAAGTTAATTTGTGACTTGAAAACTTGAAATATCAGCCTGGTAAAGTAAAACTGACATTTTCAAATCCAAGTGCCTGAGGTAAGACAAGAAATGGAACTTTATTTTCAGGAATATAAGCATCTCTGTAACATTTGACGTTAGGAAGAAGATACATACCTTTGAAATTCTTGAAGACGGGCTGCTCCTTGCTGAGTGAGTGTCCCCCACTCCCCCCAAACCCAGATGAGAATGCTTTCAAAAGCTGTGCAACTTAGAACAAGGTTTGTGTGACCTGGATGTCTTTACTTGGTATGTTAAAGGCATAAAAGGTCTAGAAGTCCAGCCACAATGGCAGTTAATAATCCAAATAGTTTAGGTCTCTGCTGAAGTATTAGCCAGAGGATGTCATGGAATATGTATGAACTACAGTTCAACTAATTTCATTTATCTTACAGTAAGGCTTTTATCTTTGACTGCTTGTCCACATTCACGCCACTCTTGATGATTCATGACCAGTGACTTGCCACGAAGCAATGTGTTCTCAGATAAGGTTGACATAACGACTAGGGCACAGGACAGTCAAATGAAGCATTATGCTTTTATGTTGCTTTTATGGAATCAGAATAAAGTACGACTGAACCTTGAGCATGTGCTTCATAAACATGTGAGAAGAGGCGTTGGCAAAGTTACCCAAGCCTGAAAGGAGTAACCCCTGAGCTTGAGTAACAGATCAAACCCAGCTAGGGAGTAGTAACAGTTTTTATCATAAATATTACTTCACGCTTTCTTTCTCAGCCAATTCTATTAAGTTTTTCAGAGAAGACCAAAAGGTCTTAGTTTTTTATAAATTTAAGTTTAGGGCCCCACAAACAATCAAGGTGTGTGATCTGTCTAATAAATACATAATTCTTACAAACAGGAAGCTGTAACCACTCGAGTAAGAACCTGGGGTAGGCTCCAATCTGTACAAATGCAGTTATACAGCGATTCAGCATCAAACCCTTCCCCTCTGTCCCTGAACTCCTCTAGTTGATGCAACCAGTATCAGGAGGTAAAAAAATATCTGCACAATAATAAGTAAGCTGCCAGGGGGTCAAATGTGAGAGAATTATTACTCAGAACCACATTAAGATCCTTCAAGTGCCACTTACTCAACTGGGCACATCATCCCAAAATCAAAACAAAATCAAAAGAACAAACTTTATCCCTGTACTGAGAGGTGCTCACACAAACTCCACAGCAACAAGGGAGGAAGAAGCTACATTGCTTTCAGTAGAAGAAAGCAAAGAAGTAGAAGAAGAGAAAATTGATTCCAAGTGCATTTTACCAGGAAATAGTCCAAAATGGTGGTATTTGGGAACACAAATTTACACCAAAGACAAATCTTTTCCCCCTCAGCAGCACTAATGAATGGAGGTCAACTGTCTCTCTCTCTTGATCAACTTATGCTGACAAGTAAGAAAGGTACTTGTGTTTGCTGTTAACCTCCCACAAACAGCCATACAGCAAAGCATGCGGATTTGGATGCAAAATAACCCCATATTCTCCAGACTGAGGGGAACAATCACTCTTATGATCAGACTTTGACTAAAAAAATCACTCTGATTAGACAGAAATAAATTAAAATGTTGCTAGCACCTTTTCTGTGTTTTCTAATCCCTCAGAAATACCGAGGAGTTCAGAATTAAACTGTAATATCTAGCTGTAATATCTATTAAACTGGAAATATCTAGCAGGAAGGAAACTTTCTGTGGTGCAGAACTCAGACATGTGCTGCTCTTGTCTCAGTACATAATGATACCTGGAAACTTGATGACCAATACAGACTTTGCTTACCGAGCTACGGGTTAATAACCCATCCATATTATCTGATTTGCTAGAGCAGTTGGTGGAGCTAGGAGGAGAACTGCAAAGCCCTATTTCTGGGGTGAATGTGCTGGTTCCACAGCTGAAGTAGTTTATGCAGCACCTGGCCACCACGATGTCAGTCATAACTTGGCTCACCTCCCTGAATCAATCTCAGAAACATTATGCAGGTTTTGTACTCCAAGCAACAACATGTTCCTGGTAGCCACATATCCTTGCAAATTTGCAGACTTTATACTTCCACGATAACCCCTGAGAAGCTGTATGTCACCAATGTTTCGGTGGAGAGAAGCTCAGAAAAAAAAGATACTCCTTTGTGTAGGTGGTTGAAACATTTCTACCACTGGCGGTTTCAAATCACTGTGAGATGTTAAGAGTATGGATGCCAACAAGACTGCAGTTGTGGAAGGCTGCTTTGGAGATGCTGGATAAAGCTAGATACGGTCCCAAACCTATAGGAAGTTCTGTCAATGCTGCCTCCGTGTAATTCTAGGTATGCTAGAGATGTTTGCTAGGTGCATCTAGGTATGGTACATGTAGTAGAATTAATACTGAAATTCAGGCACTGAAAAAATATAGTTCCATCTCACCTTGAAACATGATAGTCATCAAGAGATGGCTAAGCTGTCAGCTTTCTTATTCTCATACCAGAAGCAATAAAATTGTGGTGAACACTGTGGCATCAGGGGAATCAGATGGGACACTGGGAAAAGCTGGGGGTTTAAATATAAATTGTAGAAGCTAAAATTACCGTTCTGATGGCAACAATTATGATATATTGGAGTAGGCACAAGAATTCAGTTATACAAATACTGGGAAGGAATTGAATCAAGATTGTTTCTTCCACTGCTATAGAAATTGGTTGTCACAAAAGTAACTGCATCTCCTGATATAAATCTTTTAACAGGAGCAGACACGGTGCAGAACTGCAGAGACTATCTGACAGACCTGGATATCTGTTTATCAGTCTCCATCATTTTTAGAAAATGCAAAAGGAGTAGGCAAAAAAGAAGACAAAAAAGGAGGGAGACTACAGAGCATGCCTGCATCATCCTGTCACCGTGACTTTTGGGATGCAGATGCAGAGTGAAATGCAGTGGTAGCTGAGGTGGGAGATCACTTTTTAGAAATGCTGTCTTCCTTTAGGGGACTGCAAAGCAATCTGGGGGAAAAAAAGTATTCACATGGTGGACACAGCCTTGGATTTTGGCAGTAAGTGAAGAGAGCCTTGTCTGCCTGCACTAAGCAAGGGCTGCCCAAGGACAGGAATACTACAGTTAAATGCACCAGGATGTATTTCGATATGACGGTGCCATCTGATCACAACCCCAGTTCCACTGCCTGGCAGGCTGTTTTGGCAGCATATGGAGATGCCTGGAAGGACATCTTGGCAATTAACTGTTCCACTGAATCAAAGATTTACCCCATGTTGTGCTGAGGCAGATTAACAGTAAAGTCTGACGTTTTATTATAGTTCCAATAATTTCAGCAGGGCAATAAATGCTAACAAATGGCAACTGCAATTTGCAATTGCATTCTGGCAGGTTACTGACCTGTCCCTGCCCTTACTTCTGGTGTCCTTCTCAAGTGATAGGAGCTGCTTTCCCTCTTAACTGCAGGAAGCAGGGAGCTACTGCTGAGTCTTAGAAGTATATGCATTTAGTTTCTGCATTTCTACAGTTGATATTTGGCATTTGGTGATGAGGGACAGGTATGCGTATTGGGCATTTGGTAGAGCCCAAAATAATTGAGTTGCCATGCCCATAGTTCAAAGTCTGTGAAAAGAGTCTGCATGCTAAGGGAACCTGAACGTGACTGAGCAAAAGCCTTCACAATCATCGGGACCAGAGCTTGTACGAAGGATGGTACATGCCACAGAGGAGAGTGTTTGCTCATATGTCTGACTAGGTTTCATAGGACTTGGGCCAAAATTAAACCTTCAGTTCTCCTGGAGACCCACTATGTGCACAGAAAAGAGCTTTTGGAGAAAAAGTAAAGGACCTCACACCACCTGCAGAGTCCAAAGATGCCCAGCTGGCATGCACTGCACTAACAACATGACTGCACATGGTAAGCAGATAAGCAATCAGTACCAAAGAGACAGGTATCTCACAAGAAGTTTAACTCATGTACAGCAGAAGGGATCACTGTGTAGGGCACGCAGATTTGCCCAGAAATGAAAAAAAAAAAGATCTCACTCATAAATCTTGATAGGCTTCTGGTGCCTATTCCTATAGGAGTAGGTCCAGTCCTTGCAACCTCCACATCAGCGTACTGGGAGCTGGTGAGAGCAGTGCCATAACCCAGCACTTTACTTTAACTCAAGCTCTGGCATTGGTACCCCAGTCGGATACTTGTCTCTAGTTAACACTGAAATGCAGCATTTTGCTCCTGTAGTGCCTGCACCACCAGCTAGGACAGTGCTGTCTGCCCAGAAGGAGAGCCAGAGGTTAACTCAAACTTCTTGTTACTGGCATGTCTTCAAAAGGCTTTAACCTCCCCTTTTCAGAGAGGTGTTTGCACCTCTGAGCAACCTCTGAGCCTCATATGGGAAGCTTTGTAACATGGCTCCAGGTTGCTCCTGGACACTTCTGAACAGATGTGTAACTTCTCATCGGGAAGCGTGTTGTTGACTGCTCCTGAGCACAAACATGTCACCTGGCAGCACCAGGAGTGGGAATCATACAGTCACTTGCTGGAACTTGGGGTGCTCAGGGCCATTTCAACACAAAGTTCCTTTATTTAAATACTTAAAGCAGGTGAGCAAGTTTTAAAAATTGGCTATGTTTGTATCCTTTACCTTCCATGTCAGAATTATCCTTTTCTGATGTGGTATTTAGGCTTCTTTATGCAGTCTTGCCTTTTTTACTATAAATGGGCTGGAAATTGATTGAAATGCTCATGCCTGTCAGATACCTTCAAGTTAGCCTAAAAAACCTAACAATAATCACAGAATCACAGAAACACTAGG
>NW_010546422.1:30054-32110 GCF_000687285.1 Phaethon lepturus | reverse complement strand
GGTTTTGGGGGAGACTTCTGGGGGGGCTGCTTGCCCTTCAAATTATGGAGGCTTGGTGGTGAGGAGGGGGCTGCTCGCCCCCAGGGTTGGGAGAGCGGGAGAGGGAAATGGCCGCCAGCGAAGCCCGGGGGCCGACCTCCACTTTGAGGGTGCAGACATCTCCTCTTCGGCTTCAGTCACGTTCGTTCCTCCGCAGGCAGCAGCTCCTTTTCTGGGGAATCTTGTTCGGTGCCCAAATTTCAGTTGTACGGACCCGTGTGAGGCAGGGGATGCTCTTCTGGGCAGCTGAAGCAAGGAAGCGCAGGTAAACATCAAAATGACACTCCAGTGTTAAAGCCCATCTTCTCTCATTAGACACACCAAAATCCTTTTGTTGGCCATCCCCATGTTCCTCAGTGAGGAGGAACGTGGGCCTACTGTGAGGGAAAGATGGATTGAAAATGAAAATAATAGCAGCAGCCAGGGATAGGAAGGGATGTAGGTCTTTGTACGCTGACCAGGTGGGAAAATGATGCTGGGGAAAAAAAAAGGCACCGGAGAGATGCAGAGCGGTGTCTGAGGGAGCAGCAAGCAGCTGGGGGGGCATGGGGTGGGACAAGAGATCAGGCCCAAGAGTTTTTTATTCAGTCTTGCTTTCTACTGCGGCTTCCTGGACTCTTGCTGGACTGAAAAAGCTCATTTTTGCTCAGGGGGTGGTAGAGCAAGGGGTTTTGACACTGGGAATGGGTGCACATTAACTGCAAGCCTGTGTTCCCCTCTCGGGGCCAAAATCCATGATCCAGAGCAGCGACCTTGTGTCTTAACAAGTCCGAGGCTCACAAAAGGATTGAGGAGTCTTGGAGGAAGGCCGTAAAGGATGCAGGTCGTTACCTGATCACAGGTGCATATTAAACAGAGCCACGTGGTGAGTCTCGTATTACATCTGCCACCACGATAGGAGACATACGTGCCTCATGCGCGTCCGAAAAGAAGCCCTTCCCCCAAACCTGCTCTGCCTCTGTGTTTTAAATTCACGCTTTTTCACTCCTCACTAAGATTTTTTTAACCGAGGAGGTTTTTTTCTCCTATCACCCTCACACGTCCCCTGTCACAATCCTTTCCCAGGACACTGAGGGTCTAAGTCACATCGGATGAACACATATCAGGTTTGCGACGACTCGTTTTATGTATGCACGTACATCTGGTTTAAAAATGACAATTCTAGTTCAAGAGGCTCCCGGCTGTATCGGGGGATGCCAGGTGAGATGTGAAGATCCAACAGCTGCCGGGTCTTCGCAAGCGCCCGTGGTCCCTATGGAGACAAACGCTGCCGTTTCTGTGGAATCCATCTTGCGTCAGGGGAGAACATGTAGTGTCACTGCTAGTCGGGTATTTTACAAATAGTTCAGAACAAACCAACAGAGAAGATAAGCCTGAGCTGAGTTTTGAGCAGGAAGGACTGATTACATTTAGAGAATGTTCTTAAGGACACAGATTTATCAGGGAGGGGAATGAAACTGCAGGAGTCGGGATGCTTCTAGCCAAAACCACATCAGTGTGGAATAAATGGGCCCCCTTTAACGAGCGTGTGTATAGCGAAAGACAGGATTATAGTTTACAGCATATATATGAACAGCTTAGGACTGGGTTAAACAAAGTCCATATTGATGGCTGCCACTCCACGAGCATGTTTGTAGACCAGGCGGCTGTTTTCCCAGCCTATTTGCAAGGGAACAAGAGTGACAGCAGCCAGAAAATATCTTTCTTGAATTATTTGAGACTCATAGCAAGAAACGTTAAGAGTGCAACGGCCGATGTTAACCTGCACAGATGTTTCTTTCCGGCAGAAAGCCGCCGGTTTCTGAGGGAAGCGGCTCTGGCTGCCCGCAGGAGACGCCACCATGTTGGCAGGCCTCTGACCCAGGCCCAGCCCATTGAACGCCTTTTCGGGCGCGGGGGGGCAGTTTTCTTCCCAGGGCTGCGGGGACAACCCCGGATTTGTCCCGAGGCCGCCTTTCAGGCCGGTTAAGAACCGGGCTGGTAGCGTTTATACAAGCCCCGGCAATAACCCCCTCAC
>NW_010546422.1:0-29789 GCF_000687285.1 Phaethon lepturus | reverse complement strand
TGTTTCCCGCGGGGAAGGGTGGGGGATGGCCAGCCGGTCCTTCTGTATTTCCAGCCGCCGACTTTCCCTTGAGTCGCGGGGCAGGGGCGACTCTGAGGGGCTGTGGGGCTTGTTCGGGCAGGGATGCCGGGGCACCTGTCTGAGGCCGTGTTTGCTTTTTCCTTCGCAGTACTGGCCTCGCGTCGCGTCTGTGTCTTCCCCAGGCTCGACCAGCGCTTCGCCGCCGCCTCCGCCTTGGTGAACGTCGCACCGCCCGCCCGGCCCTACGCTGCGGCAGCGAAGTGAGTGGGTCTTTGTCCATCCGAGCAGCTCACTTGGCCTTCGAATGTTCGGGGGCGGGGGGAGTGTGGGGTGTTTTCGGTGTGTGCGGTGTGGCTCTAGCAGCCGAGCTGGCCTTGGTGGCATCCTGCACGTTGCTGCTCCTAGACAAACAGCTTGGAGAGAGGAGAGCTAAGTTGGGCTTGCACGACATGTTTTTTGTTACTCTTGTAAGAATGAATGTAACCGTTAGGAGGAAGATTGATGTGATATTTTTGATGGGTGCTTTTGGAGGGAATGGCTGGTTTACAGCTTAAGGCCTACTGTCAGCTGGTGACCTTACGGAATTGGTTTCAGTAAGTTCCTTTTTTTTTTGTTTCATTATGCTTCTTATGGTTTAATTTATTGTCTCTCTAAGTCTGATACTATGGCGTAAGTGGGAGAAGTGAAAATGATCTCTGTGTACAGAACAGTGAAGCGTGCTGTATGCTAAGTTTTCTGAAGTGCTGCAGACTCTTTCACCATAGTTAATAGAGGAGTGCAGTATCTAGCTGTTACTTTAATGTTTTCCTGCTTCACTTGAGAGCCTTTAAAAATAGGTAGGAGAATAGGAAGTGGGGCTAGTGTTTGTTAACTACATGCAAAATGATACGGGAAAGGGAGGATAAACCCTTTTTGGAAGGTGGGCCATGATCCACTATGAGAAGAATAAAAATGCTGGAGATGTGCTGCCTTCTGATTAGCAGTAAGGTGTGTGGGATTTGCTCGGTTTAGAAGCAACTTGGGCACAGTGCCTGCTACCAGCCTATGTGAAGGCAAGACCTCTAAAAGTTGGTGTGTTACCTTAACTGGGTTTTGCTTTGATATAGTAGGAGGCATTAACTTGGTTCCATGCTGCACAAACGTGGCTGTGTTGTTTGAGGGGCTTAATTGGATTCAGAGCTTGGATTTCTGTCTTGGCCATGTGAGACAAATAACTGGGGTGAGTTTAGGGATGCTGTTCATCTTTGTGTAGAACCTTCCTTGTTAACTAATTGTTACTTGATAAGTGACATATGACAGTATCTATGTTTTTCTCTTGGAACATGTGCCAAACTCCTCAGCTGATGATCTAACAATCTTTTTTGTTTGTCCTAGAACTGCAAAAAGAGGTTCACAAAAGACCAAGCAGGAAGAAACAAAAAAGAAACAAGTAACTCGGAGGCGGCCGCTGATGAGCAAGCCTGTGGATGATGTATATTTGACGTGGTATTATGAGAGGCCATCCTATGATGTGGAAGAGGCTGTGGGTATGCTAAAGAAATTTCAGGAACTGGACTTCACTTACCCCAAACAATATGTCTACATTAACGTATTCCTAGATATGGCACTACAGAAGAAGGTAGGTTGGAACTGTATAAAAATTTTGATACTTTTTTGTTTTTAATGTAGAAAGGCTGTGTTTTACATGCAGAGCAGATGCTCTTGTCAGCCTTCTCAGCTGCCTCGTGCAGTTTTGTTGATTGTCAGAATAACTTGTGCTTTTGCAGGTGGCTTTGTGCCTCCATTTATGTATGTATAAGTACCAACCATTCCTCCAGCTCCCGAGGTGAAGATAGCACTGCTGAGGATTTGGAAAACAGGCTATTATGTGACTAAAATTCACGTTTGGACAGAACTGATCAAACTAAGCTTTAAATCTGTTTGGGCTTTGAACTTAAAGATGTGTTACCAAAATCACATGTGTGTTTTGTTCTGGGATGATTGTTACAAGGAGGCGTGTAAAGACAAGCTTCTTCCTGCCTCTGTCTGGCACCTTGTTTTGATTTTTATTGTTTGTAAAGATAATGTTCCTTGAAAGTATGTTATCCCTTGTTTGCCTATGACATTTTTGATTTAAAAGTGTCTAGCCCTAGTTTAGTTTTTCCGTAAAACTCCTCCTGCTTCCCCCATAAGTAGAAAATGGGCTACTCTAGAGGTGGTTTTTTCATGTGTGTAACTAAATTTCCCTTTGGTATACCAGGGGTCCCTTAGAGTCAGAAAGTAAGTTCATGCTTAAAGAAATGAGAGCTCTTGCTCCTGCTTTCGGAGGCCATGTGGTATTTTTAAGGCTCAGGGAGAGACACATTCCTTGTTGATGGTTTGCATCGGCCATAGCATCTGAAATGTCATTTAGATAAGCTGCAACTGCAGCACCTCAGGGGTTGTTAATGGCCGCACCAGAGCCTGGTAGCAATCCTACGCTGGAGTCGCTGATTCCAGCCCCTTTCTCTTGGGCAGACTGCAGCGTAATTAATTCCTGTCTCTCAAGTTTAGATTTGAGTATATACCAGACATAAAAAAGCATTTGTGCTTGTTTGTTATGACCTCTGTGCAAGGAAATTGCGGGTAAGATTGCTATTTAGGGGACCAGCTCTGGACGGTTGTGTAAATTGCCCTTAAGTTGCTATTTGTTCGTATTAATATTTTTCTTTCTTTCCTTATTAGAAAAAAGTGGATCCATTTGCAAGCACTGTTGTTCTTCCATATCGCTTTACAGATGAAACGAATAAGGTCTTGGTTTTCACAGAGGTGGGTAGGCTTGTGTTAGTTGCTTTTTATGTTTTATGTATCTAGCATGCTCTTACAACACAACTACTTCCCATGCAAGTACTATACCTTTTGCTGAGGAGACTCTGCAAATGGTTACAGAACTTCTCAGTCTGTCTAGGATTCGTTTTCAGCAGCGTCTTAATGCGTTAACAAGGATCTTACAGGATTTCCTTTACCTCGGTAGATTTATCTGGATGTAGATTATTCTAGCAATGCACTTGGGGAGTAAATGTCTGCATAGATGTGATGAAGGAAGAGATGATTAAAGATCGCTTACAGAACCTTTGTTCTGTAAAACCTTTGTCTCCTTTTTGTAATACAGGCAGATGGTTTAGTAACTTCTCCTCAAAGACTCTAAATGACAACCCTCTGCCCAAAAGCCTTTGTATCCTCTCCTAGAAATTCACTAATGGGAAATTGGTGCGTAGAGCAGTTGTAGCATCTGTATGAGACTAGTTTCAGCCTTTGCTGCTGTCTTTTGCGAGTTAATGATTCTAGCAGAGTAGACCTATGTATATGTGTATGAGATCATCCTGGAGAACTGTCACACATTTAGTTGACTACCCTTTGGGCTTAATTTTGGTGAAATTCTCTACCTGAGCGACAAGGTGAGAATCCTCATACAGAACAGAAGGCTGACAAAGGACCCGTGCATGCCAGCTTCTTTGGTTCTCTATCTTGCAACCTTCTCTCTTGACTTGGATTCATGTGGGGTAAGAGATCCCAATGCCTTGTGAAGGTGTGTATGTCGAGAAAGGTTGAGGGACTGAAAACACTTGCTACTGCTTTTGAATGGAAGCGTGGAGCTGTTTGGTTCATTCATGTGAGGAAAAGTTGATTCTGGCTTTGAGTCATGAATACCTGCTTGTATCAAAATCTTGAGCCCAAGTTTTTACAAAACTGATGCCTTTTACCTTTCCATATTTCAGACTATTAAAAGCAAAACCTTGTGGAGGACCGATGAGGTCAACTTGTAAATGCTCCTTGAAGCCCAAGTTTAATAGCACTTTCACAAGTTGAATAGTCTTATTGTACAGCGGTTTTTAGTAGCATGTTCTGTGCTTTTCTTTAAGCTTAGAGTAAGATGTTGGCTCCATCCAGTGGGTGGTTTGTTGTAGTTTCCAAGGAATGGAGGTGGGAGAGAAAGGGCTTTTGATAGAGCTCCTCTGCAAATGGGATGGGCTTTTCTCCTCCTTCTCGAGCAGCAGCCAACTAAAGACTTGGCCATCGCTTCTTATAGTGGAGTTGCTGCTGCAGTGTTAAATCACCAGCTTGAGATATTTTTGGTCTTTGCCTTAACTCATTCTTTTTTTCTAAGCCTGGAAATAGTGTGGGTTTATACCCAGTTATCCAAGATAAATCACCTGTGCAGTGCTATTGATACAGACTAATTGTTAGTACAGATGTTACTAATTTTTTTTCTCTCAACAGAATGAGCAAGAAGCTGAAATAGCTCGAGAGAATGGAGCTGCTGTTGTGGGAGGACTTGAATTAATCAAATGGGTATTTACTTTTTTAAGAATTGTGTAAATATTGTAACTTGAACTGAGGGTGGGGGGAGCAAGAAACCTCATGTCCAATAAACTCCAGCTTGAAGGTAGCAGCCAATACGGAGAGTGAGGGATGGGTTTTTGTGCTCGGACGTGCTTGTAGGTCAACTTGTGTACTGAGGTAATTTACTGTATTCCTAAATATATTTAATTGTTCTCATTGTAGATTTTGGAAGATGAAATCCAAGCGGATTTCTATGTAGCTGTCCCTGCAATAATGCCTAAGCTAATACCGTTAAGGAACAAACTAAGACGAAAATACCCAAGCACGAAAAGAAGTAAGAAGCAATTCTTTCTTAGAAATCTCAAGTACTGAACAGGATTTAACCCTAGAGGTGGCACTGAAAGGTTTTTGATGAAGATGTATCCAACACACTAGGTGTTGGTCTGTGTGTTACTGTACTACTTGTTTTGTCTTGGATAAGAGTAGTTTTAGGTATCTAGAACTGTGCTTTTCTCTTACAACAGGCAGACCAAGATAAGTTTGCCTACTCGTTGCCCCATGCTTGTTAGTCTTGATGAACCATAATAGTATTGTGAAGTTACCCAGGAAAACAGAGACAACTTGAAAAAACACATATTCACTGAGATAGTTGTGTTGTTGAACTGTTGTGCAATTGTATGGATCCCAGCTTCATGACTGCTACTTCTCCGTCTGCCTGTTCCTTACTACTCAACAGTGGAGTTATGCTTTTCTTTCGGGCAGCCTGCTCCCTTACCTGTGTGGCCTCTCCTTTTTCATAATGCTCAAGGCATTTCCTCTTTAGGTCAGGTTTTCATGGCAACAAACATCTCAATACTTTTGTCCTCCTTTGTTGACTAACTTTAGCTGTCTGTCAGGGCAGGATTTAAAATTTATGGGAGAAAAAAAAAAAGCTGTTTTTCAAACAGAAAGCCTATGCCAGCTGTGTGAAGCACTGAGTCTTGAACCATGTTTCTTACTTCCCTGCACCTGGGTGCCTTAATGTTTTACAAGCTGCGAGTGGCGTTTTTAGGCTCCTAAACATTTGAGGCAAACCTATTAACCTGTTGAAAAGACTGCAACAGAGAATAGTACAGATACTTTTTGGAACAAATTAAAGCTATATTATGTCATTATGACCTTACTTGGATTGTCGCTTATCCAGAGCTGATTTCTCTTGGAGCTGTCAAAGAGAAAGGAGAGAAGTAATGCTTGTATTTGAAGCAATTGAGTGATGGTGTAAATCTCTTAAATGAGCCCTTGCAGCTGAGATAAGAAACAGCTGTCTTGACTCATTGGAACGGCTGGATTGGGCCAGTGCGTTCAGGTAGTGTGTAACCTTGGTATTACGTACTTGTAGGCTTCGTTTTCAAGGAAAACTTGGGGCTTGTTTTAACTCAGTAGGTTTTGGTCTTTCAAGCTGCTTCAATTGCATTAGGTAATAAAGTTCTGTTTTATATATACATAAACAGGTTCTTTATTTGAAGTGAAGCCTTTATTACAGCCTTTCTTACTGTATTAGCTATTCATCTGTGCCGATTAATGATGAAGGAGGGAAGATAGAAACAATTTATATAGTATGTGTGAGGAGACCATTGTCTTGTCCATGAAACTGCATTTTTTTATCGGAGTTTGACTGCCTTAATCGAAAGATTGAATCGTCTTGTTACTAATACCGCACTTAGACTAAGCATTACTCAGTCAACTTTTTTGCCTTTTTTTCTTCTTTAGATTCCCTGGGCCATGATATTCCCAAAATGTTGCAACTCTTCCGAGAATGTCTTGAGTACATGGTACAAGATGAGCGTGTAATCAAGACACGAATAGCAAGAGTAAGTTGTGTATAGAGTTCTTATGTTTTCTCCACTGAGCAGAACTGAAGTTAGTATTAAAAGAGGGGGAAAAACATGTTTTTTATCTGTGTGTTCCCAAGATTGTTAACCATGTTCCCTAACTGGCCTGTTAGGTAAACGGAACTCTTACTCTTTGTCGTGTGACATCTTAAGCTGATGTGAGCTCTGTATGTCGTTAATGTGTGGCCATAGAAGATGGCTCCGCTAAACCGAGAGCAAGGCCTACCTGATGCCATGAATGGGATCTGTATTGGCCACTATACTGGCAAGGAATTGTAATAATGAACAAAATAGGATGAAAAAGGTATCATTTCTAGTTATCTCCTTGTGAGTTGGCATATGAACATAGGCTTCCCTTTCCTCCTGCCTTCTCCAAGACTATTCTATGAGTTGAAAAAAAAAAAAAAAATCTAATAAGCTTTTTTTTCAAGTAAATAAACTGTGGGTTGGAAGTCTGTGGTCAGTATGCACAGGTGGATCAAAAAGTGTTTGCTTTAACCTAATACTTAAAGATACATTTAATTTTGGTAACTAGGTCTGGACTGGAGCAAAAAGTGAGAACTGGTTGCAGTACATCTGAAATATAAAATTAATTTGTGCTTTGCTGTCATATAAGAAATCAGGTTATAGAAGAGTATCTCATCTCTTTCTCTCTCTCTCTTTTTTTTTTTTTTTTTTGGCCCATAATATGTTTTCCTTAATTATTTTTTTTATAATGTATTTTCCCTGCTCCCAACTTGTTGGGGTATTTTGTTTTCATTCTGGTTTGTCCTGCTTGATTTGTAGTTTTCCTCTTCTGTACCAGTATCAGTTAAGGAAGTGTACCAGATAACTAACTGCTGAAGCTTTGTCTGACAGTGTTAGAGAGAAGCAAGTTTATTAATTCTGGCTAGCTGCCCTGAGTCGGGCAGGTGAATTTCCAGGGCTTGCTCATCTATACGATACTCAAAAGTGAAGTTGTTGGGACTGTTCTGCTACAGTGTGTTATATATTGCACTTTGATACAGGCAGGAAGTATCTTTAGTTGTCAGTTTAATGGACTCCTAAACACCTCGAATCTGTAGATCAGTCTTGGTTTTGAGTATTGTGGCTGTATTTAATATTTGTCTTGGACTGCTTAAACCTTAATCATCTTATACTGCAGGTCAGCCTCAAACATACCTGTGAATTCCACTTACTGTAAAGTTTCTACTCGTGTAGTAAGGAAGAAGAGTGATGTTTTTAATCAAGGTGAATGAAGAGCTCTGAGGTCTTGATGTAGAATTTCAGCAGGATTTCAGTTGGTTCTGTTTGGCCACAGCTGCAGGCCGCTATACTAGGGTTTCGCAAGCGAAACACCATGTCCTGTTACTGATGTTAGATGTTGGTGTTCTGGTTAACTTTAGGCTCTGTGGCCAACTCAGCCCTGCAGCTTCATGGCACTTCAGGAGGTTTGGTGCAGCCAGAGATGTCGCTTTGTACAAGGAAACAGTAGGTTCTTGTGAACAAACTCTTAATCTTGGATCAGAAACAGTACGATGATGGTTTGCTTGCAGACGGAGTTCGTATGTGCAAAGTTCATGTCAGCAACGTGGCAGAGGTGACTAACCCTGCACATGTGGTGTGGCATGCTCTGTGACGGCATTGTGTGTCGAGTTGTGTGCGGAGGGATGACTCAGTGGTTATGGCTCGTGTAAAATCGTCTCCACCCTCTCTAGCTACTATCCTTTACCTGACCTAGTTTTCCTACTGTTTGCGCAGCGGCGCTGGAAGGAAATTGAGTGCGGGCGAGGCTCTGGGAGGCTGTGAGAGCCTTCAGGGGTTATGCATATCTGCTCACCGCTAAATCAAGAGCTTGGTAAATTTAAATCTTGTCAGTGATAAAATAATAATTTATGAATTAAACAGAAGCATAAAGATCTATTGCTGTAGTCCAAACGGTAGCGTAGATGTTTCTGGGAGTCTGCCAAGGTGGTGTTTCGCAAAGAGATGTTTTCCCTTAGTGCTGCTGTCTCATGTTGCCTGTTAGTTCAATTATGGCCCGTGGCTTGATGTAATGCTGCATTCCCGTATAAGTCGACAGCCTCGGTGGTGTTTTCTATGTAGTGGTCGAGCTGTTTTTGAAAAGCCCAAAAGTTGGAAGCAGTTGAGTTGAATTTGTAGATCTGCAGTTGTGAAACAGAGAAAATAAAATGTTCTTTTAAGACATGGAGGTTAAAGCAGAAGGCAGACAAATGAGCACACCTGGGGTATCTCTTTCAGAATCAAGCTATCTGCAGAGGGCAGCTTAAAAGTAATTTTCTTCAGGGTTTTGACATAGCTCCTGAGTCCAGATAGGGTGCTGTTGATCATGACAAAATATTCTTATTCCCACGTTGGAGTTGTCTCCAGAAAAATCAGAATCCGAATGTGTCACCAGGAAGGAATTTCTAGTTTATCTTGCTGTCTGTGCAGAGAGCTGCCTGCAAAATGGCTCTTCCGTGGAAAAGGGTCAGATGGTTTCAGGACGTGAGAGTTTAAGGTTAGTTCAGAAGACTGTATTTTCTGGTAAGGGACATCTTTACGTGAGCACCGTGTGATTCGCAGGGTCAGAAGTATGGAGAGGTGTGTACCGAACCAGAGATCTCTGAAACTTGGTACAGAGAATGTACAAGTGTATGGAAATGAGAGTTAGGGCAGGAAACAAAAATGCCAGTTTGCACTAGAGGAAGCATCTATCTCCTTTGTCTGTTAATGTGATTGAAGGCTGAAGCTTGAGTGTCCTTTGAAATGGGGGGGTCATGAAGGGAACAGTGCAAAGAGCATAGGTTGTTGCAGTTGTCTTTTGTTAGGTGTTTGAGCTGTTCTCTATTGGAGATACGACACTGAAAGGCTTGCTGTTTACAAGAGCCTCAGTAAGGGTATTTTTATGCCTAGTTATTTTATTTTCCTGTAGACTGAATGGGGCTACTACCTCAGAAATGCTTGAGTGCCAGGCGAGAAAATCCTATCGGCATGGTCTGTGTTATTATGGGCTCCTGCACAGAACTGTGTGTGTTCCCTTATTCTGACCTTCTCTCAAGAGCTGTAGTAGGGAACTTGGAGTAGATTTTTTTGTTGTTGTTGTTCCTTAGCACAACTGTAAGCCCAGTTATGGCGCTCTGAGAACTGACTTAGCTTTCTGATTGAATGGTCACCAGGCAGCCCAAGTCTCTTACATGCCATGAGATAAAGCCATAAAAATTCCCATTTCATTTTTGGAATGGATAGTCTTTAATGACTGTCTTGTCCTGTAGCTCCTCAGGAAAGCTGAAGAGAACCTGAGTTCTGAGTGAAGGTGCTAAAACTCTTAATTTTACTGATTATTGCAGCCTTTATTATAGGACTTTTAAGTCCTGGTGACTTGATGTGGGAAGCCCTGAGTTGAAAAAAATCTTGGAAGAAACATGTGTGGCTTGGTGCTAGTATATGTATTCGTTCTGGCAACTTCAAAATGGCGCAGGAGGGAAGAATAGAGAATTTGTTCAGGGAATACAGCGTGGACCGATCTGGCTTGCTAGGCGTTATTTTAGGAGTATACATTGTCGCATTCTTAATACAGCTTACTGGAGAAACGGATTATGTGAGTGAGAGAGAGGCTCAAGCTTTACACCTCATCTAAGCTTTTTGTATGTAGTGCGAAATGAATGTGTGTGGAGAAAGAGTAAAAGTCTATCTACTCTCCTCCAGGCAGAAGTGGGTAGATGAACACAACATGGTCATGCAGGTGGGTATTACCGGACTCTCACTGGACACGGGAATAAGGGAAGCCGGACTGACTCACTTGAATTCAGTCGGTATTTCATGTTTCCTGTATGCAAACCATTTTTATGAGCAATGCAGGTGTAGTCATATGCTTTGGTCTGCCATGGAGTCTTCCTGTTGACTTAGGGTTGTCATACCTGTTAAAAATAGTTTCACTCACCTTTATTCTTTCCTACTAGTTTTAGATTTTATTTGATGATTAATTAGTGTTAAATTAAATAGTGTTAAAATACTAGAGGGACTAATGTTAGTAGCTGAGACGGTCAAGTACAGTTGCCTTGAATGGCAAAAAGACGATGTGCTACCCATGATTAAAAGGAGGGTTTATTTAACTTCTCCTGTTGGGCTTAATTTGAAGCTGCATGAAGCTTTTTGTTGTATTGTGGGTTTTTTTTGTAGATGGATAACTTTGTCTAAAGTTGAATGAGGTGCTATGTCCACTTCATTAGATGCAACAGTGATATATCCAGACTGCTATCAACTGATGAGTTTTGGTTTTGGGGATGGTGTTTTTCTTGTGGGGGTTTTTTTGTTTTTGTTTTTTGTTTGTTTGTTTGTTTGTTTGTTTTTAGTTTTTTTGGTTTTTTTTAGAGGACAAGTCCTGGAAAATGATAGGTATGTTTAGAGAAGGTAATAAGCAGTGGAACTGCCATTCCTGGTTGGTTTGCATTAGCGTGGCTTTTGATTTTCGTGTAGTATGTAGCAGAAGTTACTTATCTGATTTGTATGATGGCTAAGTCAGTTGCAGAGTGCAGCGGACATGTACATTTGTATATATGTTAGTCAATGCATGACCTGAACTTAAGAGCTGTCAGCTTTGGGGTTTTGGTTATTTTTTTAGCCTAGGTAGCAAAACCATTGTAAAACAGGCTATAACTGAAGGAAACGGTAGAAATTCTCATCGAGAAACCTTTCTCTATTAGCTTTATTTTGATTCCGCTAGTTTTCTGTTGCTCAGGCTTTCTTTTTTGATGTATAAATGATATGTACTAGATTTTACTTCATTTTATTTACATTGTCTTTTATTTTGTGGTTTCCAGACTGTTAGCTATCTTACACAGTAACCACACATGTCTCAAATAACCCCTCTCCCCTGCATCCAGGAACGGGATTTTTTTTATTTTTCTTTTTCCCCCTTCTTGTACTGTAGAAGATGAGTTAACCTCTTCCTCTGTAACCTTGGCATCTGCAGGACTTTGCTGTCTCACACGTTTTGGAGGGAGGTTGTCCGCGCTTTTGAACTTGAACGTCTGAAATGCTGGGATCCTTTGTCTGCATAACCTGCTCTGTCCCGTGCGGCGTGCACGCTCCGTACTGCTTCTACGGCATAGAACAGCTTTGTGTCTACTTGTGGTTTTTCTTACTGGCTGGTTTCTAGCTTTATTTTCCTGCCCTCTGATTCTTAAAGCATTGAGTTAAATAGCTGGCAATAACCTTGTTTTGCAGAGTGTTAATCATTTTGTGTTAATCATTTTTGATCTTCTACTGAGTGTTTCTGCCTTACCATGACTGCCGTTCTCTACATGTGTGTTAGATTCTAACTGCCTAGTAATTAAGTCTGCAGTACAGTTTCAGTGCTCCGAATGACCTCTTGGCAGAATTCTCTAAACACAGTTCAAAAAAGCAGTTCTGTGGTTAAAGCTAGTGTTTTAATAGCACAGCATCTTTTTGTTTTTCATTTGCATATGTAGTCAGCAAATAGCTGAGTGGCTCTTCTGTGTATTCAGTTGCAGTCTTCTAAAGATCCCCAGGAAGATCGGGAGCATTGAGACTTCATGAATCAAGTTTTAAATATGATCTGTTTTGGTGAAACTTGTGCAGTGCTGAATATTAATAGCCAATTTCCCACTAGGCAGCAGAGTTAGTGGGAGGCCCTTTTAAAAACAAATATAATATATGTTTCTTCTTCTTCTTCAAAAAAAAGAGGAACAAATAACTTCCCTGAACCTTTTTACAGTACCTTGTGCTGCTCTAGAGAGGTGTCCTAAACTTCAAACAGCGAGATGGCTTAACAATTCATTTCTGTGTTCTGATTGTAGTATATACTGTCATTTTTTAAGATGCTTTGTGGTTAGGTTGTATTTATACAAAATGGAGTAGAAATTGGTTTATAGTTGCTCCCTCTGCAGGCATGGTTATTCCTCAGGAAGGCTCAGGATTTAAGAATACTTGGTTCTCCCCGCAGCCGGTCCAAATAGAGTAGCTTGCACAGCCTTGAAGATCTGGTCCACTGTACTTTGTCAGTTTGGTGAAGGTTCGAGTTAAGCTAAATATCTAAGTGCTGATACACAGTGACTGTGTATACACAAGGATTTACTGTGGAATACTTATTTAGAAGTTGGAATGTTTATTTGGATGTGGAAGCTATTTTGAAATACTTGGAGCCCTCTGAGCATTACCTGTCTTCATTACGGAGATGGCATGTCAAGTATATTATGGTATGTCATCTCTCGGGATGTGTCATGTTGACTGACTGAATGCAAGTCCCTCTGTTGTATTTTCCTGTCTTAACAAATACAGAATATTAACTCATGTCTTCGTATGTTGACATGGGTCTTGTCTCATAACGTGTTATATTTGTAAACCTTTATAAGAAGTTGGAACTTGTTTAGAGCAACTTAAAAATTCTGTGCCTTGGGAATGCTTCTAGACTTTGTTACAGACGAGGAATGCCAAGCAGCTCACCGAAGTTGTGCAACTGAAGGTTTGCTTAAGACCTGACTTTGTTTAATGTTTGGAAGCAAATGCTATTTGAAGTATAGCTTCTAATTAGTTACTAGCAATGAATTATTTTGTTTAAATGGTTTTGAGTATTCCTTTATTTTTAGTTCAGTGCAGCATGGGGAGTGTGACAGCGAAGTGAAATGCTCAGCATGAACAAACAGATTTTTATGTCTGTTAATTTATGAATGATTAGGCATGTTGCAGTCTGCATGACAATGATAAAGACAAATGTGCTCTGGCCTGCCGAACAGAGGAAGTGCATTTGGATTGTAAGTCTGCCGGAATAGCATGAAGAGAGATTAATGGACCAGATCTGGGAGGAGAGTAGCCAAGTATAACAGTATTTCTCTTGCAAAGTAATGCATACATTTACATTTAAGTGAGGTGTTTATAAAATCTGCTCATGCTGCTTCGAGAGGTGATGGAGAGGAAAAGGAGACCCCAGTGATGCCTGTATGCTCCCCCTAAAGAGAGTTAATTCTGTCAGAATAAGTGCTATTTTCTCCTAAATTCCATAGCTGAAACATCTGGAAAAAGAACTTGGTTTTTAATTCATTTAGAGATATGTGGATGATATCGGTGAGACCAAATGGCAAGTTAAATAGCGGGATGTTATAGCAGCTGAACATTAAGTCTGAGAAATGCATGCTAAGGTCTCCAGGAGCTGAGAGATAGGTCAGTCCTGGCTTTGACCTGAGGGTGTTCAGGTTGATGTGTGTCTCGATCGTGAGTTGCACGTTCTTAAAAAGAGTCCCCATGAGATGAATAGCAGTCATGGTTTCAGGTGATTGGTGTATGAAGGAAGATGGAGTTACTAATTTTTTGGCAACCATGTTGGTTCACTTCCAAGTGTCTGTGGTACGTGTAGCGAGGGTCACGTGTGTGTTTGAAGTGAGGTGTGCTTAAGTGCTGCACTAGATGAGGACATTGGGCAGAACGGGGAGCCATCAGTCCACAGTTTTTGTTGGAAAGTCAAGAACGCCATGGATGGGAACCAGGGCGCGTAAAGAGGGTAGGTATAGAATTGGTATATGTTTAGAGCTCAATGCTTCCATGTACTCTGTGTTGAAAAAAAAAAAAAAAAATTCCCTGTAGTGTGTTAAAATGGGAAAGAAAAGGGGAAGAAAAGTTTTATAGTTTTTAAATGATTCATTTGGTGCTGTTAAAAGTTCTTAATGCATTCCAGTTGAGATGCTTTATGTGTTTTATGAGTTGATGTCTGTCATCTTTGACAGCTACTTCTTGAAGCTTCTTACCTCGAGTCCTTTGTTTTAATGCGATTTTTGCAAAAACACTTGTACATATATTGTTTTTTACGTCCTTAAGGCTACATGTTGTTACGGAGCAATGGGAATTTAATGTCATCAGTAGAAATATGGAGAACATTGATGAGCATATAACCATGTATAAAATACCTTTTTCTCCAAGTCATTTGGATGAGGCTGTTAGTGGCATTTTTAAGTTCTTAGCAGGGAACACAGAAAAACAAAATCTGTCCAAACGTAGAATAAATATGTACCCAGTGCTTTCAGATTTATTAATCTAGGCTTTAAGTATCACCATGGCTAACTATGTGCTATTCTTTTTCAGCTGGATATGCCTACTGAGCAGATAATTGCCAATCTAAAAACAGTTATCCATGACATCTGTACATTCAAGCCATCAACTTACGGTAAGTACCTGTTCTTCTAATGTAGTAGTTGAAGTTAGCGTACTACACAGCTACAGCTGAAGTAAACAAAAGGAAGAAATGAATGTTCTTTACCGGCTTGTCGTTAAATGACCTTGCTGCTTTGTCTGCCTTGGGGTAGGAGGAGGGAGCTGGTAGGCAACTGGGTAAGTTAGGACCAAAGCACTTTACAGCCTGTAAGGGCATGAATAGCATCTGTTCTTCTCGATGAGAACTCTGGTTGCACCGCGGCACTACGTAAGAGACTGTGTGAGGAAGGGAGTGAGGTGGTGTACAAAACTTAAGTTTTGCAGGCTTGATGTTTAAATAGATGAAAGTCGTACCAGGAAATCCCTCTGAAACATGGAGGTCTTCAGCTTCTGTGCGCATCGGTTTTACGCCACTGACCTGACCCTGTTGTGGCTGAATGCCAAGAATCTGAACCCGGAATACACCTGCGGTTCCCTTAGTTAAAACGTATGCCGCGGTTAACATCTAGTCTGGTTAGCTGCCCTGTTTGAAGGTGTACCACCTCTTCCCTGCCCCCCCCCCCCTTACCAAGGTATTTTTAAAATTTCTGCTGCTCCAAGGAAAGAACTGTTAATTTTTTTTAATTCCTTAGCTAAAGGATAGGGTTACAAAGGAGTAAAGGTTTGAATTCTGCGTGTTGTTCCTGTGGCTTCTGCTCGCTGTTCTGAGCCACGAATGTGAACAACTAATACGCTTCATTGTAATGAACTAAACGTTAAACAAATGTGATCTGTTTAGCTGGAGTGGAAATGGTGATTTATGAACATGTTTTTATGGATGAATAGCCTTGTTTAAGCTAAGAAAACAACTTTTTATATTAATACTGCCTTGATGTCTGCAAAAAGAATCATCTCGCATCTGTTCCAGTGATGCTGTTAACAGCAAACTCCTGTACAGAGAACAGACCAAGCACACATACCTTCAGAAGCGTTTCAGCCCAAATAAAAAGTTTAAGGGGGTGGCTGACTTGAAATACAAGTAAATAGAAGCAGAAAGTAGTGGTATTTTTGTCCTTAATGAGGTTATATGTGTATTACACCAACCTAGTCAAGTAAGGGTAAACTCTTCTGGTCTTAATAGTATTTCTACTGATTTTGTCATATCAAGCTTGGTTATTGTGGTGGGTCTTTTTACTGGCTTAGTGAAAAATATTTGCTGTTTATAGGAAGCAAACTTGATAATTAACACATCTTTACAAGAGTGGAGTGTAGATATGCTAGCAACCTATCAATGACTGAAACCAAGTATAGATAGCTGTTCTTTCATTCCTTTCAGACTTTCCATGTGTAATAGCATGCCTTGGTGCAGCTATGTAGTTGTCACTAACACGGCATTCCTCTGAGTCACTTCATCTAATACGAGATTAAAAATACCACCAGGCAGATGTTCTCACAGTATCATGTAGATCAATTTAACCTTCCATAAAGAAATCTGACTGGTTTTGTAGTTCTTTTCAAAAGGTTCTCTCAGCATTTCATGGTAGGATTCTGAATTAGGAATGATCACTTGGGTGATCAACAAACTTCCCACCCATACCTTGCCAACAGGCACCACTTCCCAAAGTGAGTTCACCTGTATTTCATTTTTTTGGAGGAGTGTGTGGGTGAAACATTACTTGTATGTTATAAGGCCCAGGGGCACCAGGCATGTCAACTGCTGGTGAGGTACTGAAGCAGTAAGGTAGCCATCAAGTTAGTACCTTTTACGGCACCAGAGTGCAAGTCACGTTTTGAACCCAATATGCCAGGGTGGATGTTAAACTCTCTGTGCTTCATGAAGGGATACGTCTATGTGTATAGTTCTGATTCCGGTCATGGTATGGATTAGTGCTAAGATAAATCAGCCTGGAGACATGAAAAGCGTTAGAGTGACCGAATTGGTGGTGTTCTTTGTTTTCTAGGTCCTTTTGTGCAGAAGTTGGTTATTAGATCTTCAACCAGTGAAGGTTTGCTGTTGAACCTTGATGGACTTCTACCTCAGGTGGAGAAAGTAGAAGAAGAAAAAAATGAAGACAATGAAGAGAATGACCAAGAACCTGTTAGTACCTGATGTCTTTCCTTGTCAATCTGATGATCCAGCTTGCCAGCTTGGAAAGCAGACGGTGTAATTCAAATCATACTTTCTGAAAAGAAGAAATAACTTGTGAATTTCGCTTGTAAATTCTGTGTAAGAAGAAACATTGTCACAAACAAGAGTCTGTTGTCAAAATGGAAAACACTTTAAATTCCCTTTTTTGGTACCTGAAAGCTCCCTAGTCTGTGTGGTTTTTTTTTTTCTGCACCTAGTAGTTCTTACTTTAATAAAAGTATTTCTGTAACCTCTGAAGTATTGCCATCCAGTTTCCACAGTTGTGGCCGAAAGGCCAGAACATGTTATGTCCATAACGCTGGGCTCTTGACTCTTGCAGAATGTTCAATGCTTCCGTTGTCTTGACTCTGTCCCCTGCAGAGCAACTAATGCAGTTACTTGTGGAAAGCTGCTGTATAGCTCGCCGATGAAGGAGATGAGGCTTTATTTACCATTGCGTTTTTCTGTGAAGTCAGACATGGTGTTCCTGTTGAGTTGGTGGGAGTGATGTCTGCATGATGCTTGTGATAGCTCACTTTGTTTTCATTTAATCTGCATGCGTAGATACTGGAGGGGTATACTGAGGATTACTGCTCTGCTGCTTTGAGCCTCTGAATGCAGGTTAGCCTTTGTAACAAACTGTGATAGGTGACATTTTTCCAAGGCAAAATTGGATGTATTCCGTGGGAGGACTGATCACGCACCTTATCTTTCAAATCATGTTGTTTCATCTATGCATAACTGATATGATGCCCCTCAGAGAATCCAGTTAGTTAGTGGTTTGTTTGCACTGTCCTGGAAAGAATTAGGCTTACAATGTTTTGGGATGAAACCTGAGTGAAGGTACAAAGTTTATAAGTGTCACTTCCTTGTCTATTTTCTATTGTAGAGGTGGTTCTTCACAAGCTTGCAAATAACCCCTTGGGATAAGTGGATGGGTTTGGGTGAGCGGCGCAGCCTCACAACAAGCAGCAGGAGATCTCTTTTCCTTAGAGGTGACTCTCACAGGAAGGCTCCTGTGCTACACTTACTGATGATTTTTTTTTTTTTTTTTTGCCTAAGAATGCTGACAGATGCCTGATGTGGATTTAATGTGTTACTGTGTGGAATTGAAGAGAACATATGCAACGGGAGCAGCTAGGAGCTGTGAGGTTGTGATCCTGTGCTAGGTTAGTCACCTTGGAGGTGCAGTAGGCTCCGTAGACCTGGCTAGAAGACACTGATTTTCTCGTGACCGGATGGAGGCTCCCCGACCCCTCTGCCAGTGTATGGGAGGGGGGAAAAAAAAGGCTGTGAGGGTCACCTTCTGTTATCTACCTGCTTAACTCTGTTCCTGTGACTCTTAGTAGCTGTGCATACCACTTAGATTGGGCAGACAAATGTTGAAAATAAAGACTCTCTAATTGAAATGGAGATGTCGTAGAAATAGCACAGTTTGACATAAGTGGTAGTCACCCAATAAATGAGTTGAACTCTTGTTGGGGTTTGAGCTCTTAAACACCACAGAAGGCTCAACTTGGCAGCGGTTGCATTTTTTGGACAGTTGGCTTTTCGTTCTTTGGGGCTGGTTGGTGTGGGTCAAACATTAAAACCGAAGCACCAACGCTTTCTTGCAACAGCCAGTCTTCAGTGTACATGTAATATCGTCTTGGCTTTCTACCCGACTTAATTCGGTCTGTGACAATTGCTGTGACTTTTTATTTTGCTTACCTTACTTTCCTCCAGCATACTTTTTAAATATAAGCTGGAGACCAACGTAAATATCCATGCGTCTTTTAGCTGGCCGTTTAAAAATAGGTGTGTTTGGCTTTGCTGCAGAATTTCTTTCCCAGTTTTTCCCACTTGTTTCCAGCAGGTGGCATGCCTGTTTCCCTTCTGTAGAGGGGTTACGAAAAGGGTTGGGTTTTTCGCGGGTTTTTTTTCTGGACTTTGTTACTAAACATATGTGGGTAAAGTTGCACCCTGAAATGTAAGATGGTTCCAGAAAGGATTGGCTATTTACAAAAGGGATGAGGGTATCCAAATCTGGAAGGGTGGTTTGCGTTGGCAGCTTTAAATCATTCCTATTACTGGGGTTACCCGTATCTGTCTGCATAGAAATTCCTGTACCTCCCATCGGAAGCATTTATTGGGCTGCTGTCGGTCGGGGTGCTTGACAGATGACCGTTAAGGCCACACTGCGATGGTTTTGATTATGCGGGGTGCTGTGCTCAGAGTTTGATCAGAAAATTCCCTTGGGGGTAAACGAAGGCTTCACCCTGACTTCAGCAGACTTAGTAGGTAGTGTGTGGAAAAAGCAATGCCAGTGCACTTGAATAGCCATCCGAACAAATTTTGTACTACGGGCTGTGCTCATATGCCTAGTAGGAAGAAGAAAATTAAATCTGTTGCTTTTCCAAGTCAAGAGTTGATGTGACTGGCGAAAACCTTGTCAGCTGTGCTCAGTGATGTTAACTGCCCTAAACATCCCATTTGGTCCAAATGTTCTTACGTCAGGAATGGGTGATGAGGAGGCCAGTAATGGTAGTCATTTTTAAGTATCTTTAGAATGGATAATGTCATTATTATCTTTCCTCCTTTCTCTGTCTGCAGAAGTTCGAGTTGGAGAGGAAAGCTTTTTTAGCTCTCTAGTACTGGTATCTATTCATTTCTGGTCTGGAGCACCAGATGCCTTTTGGAAGATAGGTGAGGGTGGGTAATCAAGAGGAAACAGTGGCTTGTTTTTTTTTTAACTGTTTCAGATGTGCAGGTCTCTTTCTGCTCTGCCCTGTGCCTTGATCGATTGTACTGATTTCTGATGTTGTATACCGGAAAGTCTAGTCTAGGCCAACGTAGAATGGGGTAGCCACGTAATCAGTTTGCAGCAAGAGGCTTGGTTACTTATGACAGGTTTTACCTAGATGGTTTTTTTTCTAATGGAAAAAAAATACATGATCGTTGTGTAAGCTCCTCATCTGCCATATTCCTAGCTCCATTAGCTCAAGTACAGCATCCCCTTCAAGTACATCAGTTACGCTCTAACCTCTTGCTGCCTGGAGTTTGTGCTGAGGATGCATGCTTGCGTGAACAGAAAAGATCAAGCCGGGGGGCGGGGGGGTTTGTGCTTTGTTTTGAGGACCCGTCTCTTAACTTAACTCTTAACTTAAGTGTGTTAACTTAACTTAAAGTGCATCTCAAACTCATCACGAGCCGTTGATTAACGCTCTGAATTTTAGCAAAAGATAGGGGATTGTTTTACAGGCACATTTCACCCTGCTAATAACGCTTTGTGCCCGCGTCTAAGCGAAGAGAGTTATTCTTATGCATGAATTGCATATACACAGAATATTATTAGATATTATCGTAGTTACGTGCTGTTTGCGACCCAAAAGGAACAATATGAAGGTAAGTTACCTGTTGGTGTAGAGGAGCAAGGCTTGTTACATCATTTGTACGGGTTTCTTGGTCTCTTCTCTATTTTTTTTTTTTTTTTTCCTTGGCCTATTTCAAAGACTTATTATTATGGCCTATTTTCAAAGACTTTACTATCCATTATGGGAACAGGTAGACCTGCCCTTTTGAACATGGGTGGCTTTAAAAAAAAAAAGTGATGCTGAAACATAAATATACAGGTGAACTTTAGTTCTACGCTCAGCAGTCTGAGCGCTCACTTTCAAAGAATAAAGGTATGGAATAATAAACATTCCTGCAGAAAGCTGTACTCTGACAATTTGAACATGACGGGAGTACTGTAAATCTGAACCTCTGCAAGTCAGGTGACCACAAACAGTAGCTCATGAACTTAGCAAATTGTCAGCTGCAGTTTTTCAGGTGTAATCCTGTGCTTCTGAATGCATGCTACTAATTGATCAAGTAATTTATTACATAGCCCCTGGTCTGCAATACTGCAATAGCGTTATACCAGCTGTCGAGTACGTTGTGATTTTTATCCAGAAATGTTTGATTGACACGGAGGAGAGATGAAAGGGAGGAAGACAACATGAGATTATTCCACTTTAATAAGCTTGGTCTCAAACATGCCTTGCTGGCTTCTAGAAATGAATGCTAGTGTATTCCTTGCAAAGCATGAGGTTGTAACGCTTTAGTGGTTTCTGGTTAGTTAGAGCAGTATATAAATAGGTTGTCTGTCCTGAATGTTAAGTTCTTCTAAGTCCTATGTAATGAGAGGCACCCTTTTTACTGGAATTTCTGCTAACGAGTGCTTAATACTCCTTTGGTAGGTACATAGAGCACAGATCTTCTATCAAAAGCAAAACGGCAGTAACTCAGGACCCGGTTATCCAAATATGTGGTGAGGCAAGAAAGGATGTGTTACAAGGCGTGAACCAGTCCATGCTAGCTGCTTTAGTGTGACGTTACCTACAGTAAGTGGAAACTTATTTCTAAGTTACTGCATAGTGAAAGGTGCTCTAGGCAGACTCTTTGCGTATCCTTGGGTGTGAAAGGACATACCTTTGGTTCCTGCGGAGCAGCTGACAAGTTCATTAATGTTATTCCCTGTTAACAAACCATAGCTTGCTGTGAACGCTTGGGTCTTGGCAAGAAGGGGGAGATGTCCGAGAGGGTGGCTGGACGAACGAGACCACCTTCCCATATACCACACAGGTGAAGAAGGGCGATTGTCATGCCTGGAGATGCTCCAGCTCTCTCCCAAAGGGCTTTGTGTCTTTCACTGCAGTTACCCTTTGTTCTCTCCTGCCTAATTTTTAGCAGCGCAATCCAAGCTATGCTGAATGCGGTTGGCAGCTTCATTTCAACCAAAAATATTTCTTGGTGAAGTATCGGGTTCTGGCATTGGAGGTCGCAGCCTCTTTGCCTCTAAAAGTGTGCTCTTACTGATGGTAAGAAAGCAGCAGTTAATGTATGGGGCTCAGCATCCCCACTATTTGAGAGTACTGAGAAAGTTCACTCATGTCCCTTGGTGGGGGGGAAAGGGAGTGCTGCGATACATTTAGTAGTGCAGTTGATGTACGATTGCCTTTAAAATTGTCTTGTATGTATCTGCTGTGAGTTTAACTAAGGAGAAGCAGGCAATGAACTCTGATTCACAGTTAGTGCCTACAGAAACATTTGCCCAAACAAGGAAGAAATCGCCACGGAGGCAGGCGCGCAGTTGCGAGGAATGAAGGGTTTAGGCTGACGGCTTAAACCCGGACTTGTACGGGAATTAGTTGCACTCCAAAAAACTTTACATCTGTATAGGTCAAACTGAGTTCACGGGGCTTTTGCTATAAATTACGGCATAGAGGTGAGGTTAGAAGAGCAGGACGGCGATGTCACAAATGCCAGGATCAAAACCGGCGCAAGAAAGGCTAGCCCCTCCGTACCCACTGGGCGTTTGCTGGGGTGCTAGCGGTTACAATTCGCACCAGGCCCACCGTTGCTGTTCTGCTGTGCTGTAGCTGAGCATGGTCTTGGAAGTGGGGGGTTAAAATCAGCTCTATACACCTCCTGAATTTAACTTGTCGGGTACAGACACCGATTTTGATTTTCGGGACTGAGCCATCAAGTTCTGCTGTGTGTCTGCCTCTGCTCTGAAAGTTAGGCTAGTCTAAGATGTCGGGCTGAGCGCTTGATTTGAAGCATGCAAAACTGCTTGGAAAGATCTGGGTAAGCACAAAGCCCATCCAGACGATGTCACTGGTGAGGTCTGTTCTAAAAATCTAATTGTCCCTACAAGGGGTAAGAAGTTTCTAAATGCTGAGACAGGCGTTAGGAAGGATTACATTCGTATTCTGCGGTACCACTGGTATTGTCAGCCTCCAAACTTTGGGTGAGGCTAATGACCGTAGCCTAAATTCTGCCTGTATTCTTGCATTTTTACTTAAATAGGATGGAGGAAGGAAAAAAAAACTGAGGCTGACTAAAAATACTGTTAGGGATGAACAGTACAAATGTTATTGTACAAGGAGTCATTTCTGTCGGTACCTCAGCTTGCAGGTGACTAGAGGCTCCATCCCACTACTACATGAAGCGGGAGTAGTCGGAGTGAATTCCTGACGTACCTTGCAGGGCTGGCGTTCGGGGCATGCGCAAGTAGTTTGCACGTTGGAGGCGAGTGCTGTGTCACTCAGGTGGAAAGCTGGTTTGGGAGGAGAGCAATGGCCTTACTTCCTATCCCTGTTCGTAGAAAATCAGACTTCTATGCCGTGAGGATGAGCTGCATGGGAATCGGTCCATCAGGGACTCCTGTTAGCATCCTGCTGAGAGGAGGCGGCTTCATGGGGCACTTGATTTGGGTACACGTATTGTTTTTAGAGGTTTAGTGCTGTCTTTCACCAGTGGCCTTCAGTATAAGCTTCAATACAAGGTTTTAGGGTTACCTTTACCCCTAGTGGGTGGTGTTCTACCGCTTAGCCAAGGCAAGTGCTCATTTGTGAAGGTTTTAAGAGCAAAGATCAGGCTTTCTGCTAAAACTGCCTGTGAAATATGTGAAAGTAATCTCAAGAGTATGGAATTTCTTAGAGTCAAATCCTGTTCAGTTAAACATGAAGTTCTTTAGCTACAAGAGTACTAGAAAAACAAGGGGAAACCCCCAGTCTTCCTGAATTGCAGGTACTGGGAAATGCTGGGTTAGGATAAAGGATTACTGCACATGGTGACCATGCAATGCCATATTGTTCTGGTCACCGAGAGAGCTAGACAGGTGTGTGTCAGGGTCCGTGGCGATTGGAAGCTTTGTGTGGTCCTCAGTGGGGTAGCAGGTCTTTTCGTGAGCCTGTGTGTTGTTCTAGTGGGCATCTTTCTATCAGAAACCTGTTGCCTTTATTTGCAGCTGGAGTTGTAAAGGTCTTTGTATTGTTAAAATGGAGAAACACTTGGGGGACTGTTCTCTCAGCCTCAAGAAGGCTGAAAAAAAAAAAACCAACACCTTAAAGTTTGTTTTCAGTAAAAGGGATGGTGATTAAAAATACTCGGTTCTTTCCTGGAAGCTTCATCTTGCCAGCAGGAGGAGTCCTGCCATTACATTGCTAGCAGCATGGGCTCCGAGTGACCGGGAGGACGAGTGACCGGTGTGGAAATGAGAGATAAGTAAGGAAGGCAAGAGGTTTTTTCTTTAAGACGCCGCTTGTACGAAGTCAGGTCAACTTAATTTCCCAGCATTAGTAGAAACGGTTATGAGAAGACAAATTTTGCAAGCGACCTGTACGCAGGCTAGCTACTTTTTAGAGCTCTTGGAAAAGAGGGCATGCTGACGAGGTACACGCTGACCTTATGCTAGAAGTGCCCTGTGAAAAATTAAGTTTTATTTCAGGGACTTTGAACCATTGCAAGCACGGTTCCTGTAACAAGGCTTTCCCAAGCGTGCCTGCTTTCAGCTCCCAAGGTTTGCTGGGGATAGGGGGGTGGATTTTGTGGACTGGGACAGCGAGATACATCGCCCTAGTTGAAGCTAAGAATATGCACGTGCCACGTAGTAGAAAGACAGTGACTGTTTCTGAGGTTTCTGGAAATGCCTGCTGGATTTACTACCAGTGTGCTGCTGGAAAGCTGTGCCGCGTGAGTGCAGGCAGTCATATGCTTCCCCCGAAACTGAAGACCGGGTCCGTGTGTGCTGCGTAGCACACCTAAGTGCACATCTGGGTTTGCTATCCCCAACGGAAATACAGCCCTCCCCCTCCGCCCCGGCACAAAGAGAAGCGAAGTAATTTTGCGCTGGGCGCTCAGTTTGCAGAAGGGTCGCTTTTCTGCTTCGCGAGGGCTTTCCAACAGGATTGTGAAGAGACGAGATGGCAGTGAAAGCTCGAGTTGTTCATGTTTCAAGAGAACTAGTTTTAATATGTTTTGGTTGTTTTGGTTTTTGTGGTGTTTTTTTTTTTTTGTCAAAATCCTTATGACCATCCATTATCGATGGGTAGTGGCTTGAAAGAGATACTTTTTTTTTAATGGGTTAATCTCACTGTGTTTTCAAAATGTTTATTAACAAAATCTGTAGTACTATATGTAGTGCATTGACGTGGCGTCTTATTCCTTGCCTGTGTGCATAGCCGTGGGGAAAAGACTGAATTTCCTTTGTTTCAGTAGCGATTTGTGGTCTTGGATGTTAAGTGAAGGGGTGAAATGTCTACTAGATATAGAGCTTCCAGCCTCTGAAATGCAGAGCCGCCTTAAAGTCTGTCAGAGTGGCCTTCAAATTGTCATTTACTTTCCAAAACCTTTGTAAAAAAGGTGTTGTAAAGGCTACCTAGCAAGTTGGAGAACTTGAAACTAAAATCAAGGACAGGAATTGTACCTGTGCGTGTGTGTATTGAGCTACAGACACTTAGGTATTTTTGAAGTATATTTTCAAGTTTTGGAGGGAGATTGACCAAGTGGAGAGAAGCTCAGTGTAATAATCTTGGAAGAGTAACCCAAAGGCATCATGTGAAAAACACATCTGTCCTGTCCAAAGACATGTGTTGGTAAACAAAGCGGTTTTGTTTACCTCTGACAAAGGACTGACTGAAATACACCCTAGCCATCTTTGACTACTATGGGTTATATTGGGCTTCATCCGGCATGACAGAGAATTTTATCTCCCAGCCTTATCACAGCATCAGAATGTTACAAAAGGAAGTTGTTTTCTCTTTGGCCAGAGGAAACCCATTCAGTGCTTGATCTCACTTAGATTAGGAAAAAATCCTTTCTTCTTTAAATTAAAGAAATAAATCCTTCATCCTTCCGGGTAATACAACACCATCTGTAAACAACCATGAACACATTAAAGTCAAGGCAAGCTTCTAGTCGATGACAGTGTCTTGATGCGTTAGGGAATGACTGTGAAGTCCTCTCTCAAAAAGCTTGTGCCCTTTCATACGGCATCTATTTACTTTGCTTGTGAGAACTGTGAATTACTTATGGCACAGTTGCGGCCGCTGGCACTTCATTGTTCTGTGCCAAGCAAAACATCCACCGGTAGAAATTTTCTTTCAGCTTTGACAGGGTTTGCGGCTCAGAATTCAGTGAAGCACTCTTACTTAAGATGAATTGGTTTTGCTATTTAATATTCATTAGGAGACTTGCTTCTGGTGTGCACTTGTTAACTCCAAGTTAGTTAACTAGGAGGGAAGGGAAGAAGGTACAGCGTGATTTTTTTTTTTGTCATTTGTGGATTGTTCGTACCTGTAGCTATTGCTTCCTTTACCCTCAGTTTTCTCTGTGGAAAAAGCCATCTACGCTTCAATATTTTTTTCTTCTCAGAGATGCTGAAAGCTCTGGTGGGTGCAAGTGCAGCACTGATACTGTTTCTCATTGCAGAAGATCAGTTTGTTATACCGTTCCCTGGACTTCAACAGATAAGACTATTCTTAAGGAAGGCAGAGCAGAAATGGACCAAGATGCCAAAAAAATTCCAGCTATGGCAAAATTCTGCTCCCAGGACTAGCTGGAGATGTTAACAACAGAAGAAGGAAGAGCTGTGCAGAAGGTAGATTCTGGCCTCCTGTTTACATTTTCCCACAGAAGAGCCATGACCAGTTGGACCAGGAGTTAGAAGTTCAAAGTGATTAAATGTAACGAATACATATAAAAATAATTTATGTAACTAATTTCTGTAATTTAGCAGCCTTAAAGAAAAGAATGCCTATTCATATCCATTTCATAATTACTTACTTATGAGGGTTTTTAATTGTCCCAGAAAGCAACTGGCTTGAAACAAGCATAGGACTACATCTGAGTCTACTTCTATCTGACAAGTTCTTCTGTGAAGGTCACGATCTTCTTTGGAAGCCTTAACCCACAGATTTCTGAGTATGGACCATGTGGGCTAAATTCCAAGAAATTCAAAAGATGCTGAGAGGAGGCCTCAGCCAGCAGAGCTGGAATGAGACGGATCCTTTTCAGAAACATGTTTCTTCAGCTATTCTGTGTAAGTCTCAGCCAGCGCGTCCCCAGCTTTCAATGAACGTAAGTTACGTCGGGCTCGAATCACAGGAACCAGTGATTTGCATGCCAAACTGAGCAACGAATCCTTAACACCAATGTGCAGAAAATTGACCTCGGCCTAGAGATTTGAAAGGATGGTTAGAAATGGTTTATTCCTACAGCCTCGGTGACTTTTAGCGCTGCGAGTTCCAAAGTACACGGCTGCAGTTGATAGTTGGATCATTGCTTCATTGCTTTGCAAGATGCATCCGTGAAGCTTTCACTCTTAGGGCATTCTCGTATTTCTCTAGACAGTCTTGAAGTTTATTTTCTAATTTCGTTTGCTGTTAACTTGTAGATAGACTCAAAATAGAAATGCTGCTTTTGTACTGAATTAGGAGTTCAAAAAAAATAAAGGGATGTGAAGGACAAGACTTTACAAAACTGGGAATTTCTGAAACAGTGCGGGAGGCCTTGGTGCAAAACTTGAGAAATGTTGTATTTTAAATGCATATTTTCTTTTCCAGAGGGAAAAGCTCTTCATTCATATTGTGAATTAGGTAAATTTCAAAAATTATGTCTATGACAGATCTTGAGTTATTCTGACTTTAACAACTTCTTTGGAATAGTGCTAATGTTAATGTAAGTTACTTCTATGGCCATCTCAAACTATTTAAAACCTGTAGCACCATCTGCCTTGACAGATAGTGGCAAAATATCTGTTCTCTCCATGCGACAGAAAATCTACTTTTTCAGGTCTGGTGAGACAAAGACGGTGTGAACTCTGACCAAGAAGCCTTTTGCTTCTCTGTGGGGCTACGTTGGTGAGGCAGGAAGGAATTGACTTCAACCTTTGGTTTTTTCCTGTGTTGCACCAGGACTTATGTTACGGTCTGACATAGCTTTGTGTAGGAATGGATTCCCTCAGGGATCACGTATCTTCCGTGGCTCAGCTTGGATCTTTCTTTTCTTGCCTGCTGGCTATTAACACGTGCCTTAAGGAGCTGCCTTGGTTAACTTTGAGGTCTCCTGAACTTTGCTCTTAAATCCCTTAGTTTCTTAAAGGGCTGTAGGGCTGGTAACGTGTCGTAGTAGGGCCCAGCAGGACACAGCATGGAGGGAAATCCATCATGGCGGGAGGGTTGGAGCTGGTGGCCATAGGTGAGAGCTGGAATATAGTTGCTGAATAGGTACCAATGTCGATAGGACTAATAAAAAACACACTGAGTGCGACGAAGCACAGCAGGTCTCGCCTTCCTAAACGTGATTTCCTTGAAGGCAGTTTGAGCACAGAAAATAGCCTTTTTTAGTAAAGGAGTTGGATGCTGGCAGTCTGTTTGCTCTCCAGTCCCAGAAAGCAAAACCTTGTTGCTTTACGTCTCTATAGGGTGTCAGCAACTGTCCACTGTGCAGCAGGACCTCTTGGAGGTAAGCTAGAGAAATGACCAAAGCGAGATGATGGTGTGGGAATGATGAGTTAGTTGTTACTCCGGAGGTGGGGAGAAAAGAGGGAAGGAGATTTAAGTTCAGAAGAGCAGAAAGGAAGGTAGGAGAAATAGGGAGGGGGAGGCTGCAGCCAAACAAGGGAAATGACTTGTAAATCCGTAAAGAATAGTAGCAGAAAGATGGACAGCAACATAAACTAGTCAGAAAAGGTGCAGGTAAGCAATTTCCTTTGTGGCTTCCCTCTGTATGCGCACCCTCCCGCTGAAGAAAAGGGTGGGGGGAGAAGACTAGCATGGAACTGAGCACAGCAATGGAAAACACATGTGGAAGGAGAAGACTAATGAAATGGACCTCACAGGTACAGTTGCCATTGCTTAATAATGGCTTATTTCTGTCTCTAGGGAAGGACCTGTCTTGCTTCTGTTAATGCGTTGGTCAGAATCACAGTCTCACTGAGAGCCGGAGCAGATGATAAATTTTTGTTTCAGCTGTTATGTGGAGTGGTGTCAATTAAAATTACCTTATCTCACTAGATGATGCTGTCTCTTGGAGCTTTTCTCCTGCCTGAAACACTCAGATGTCAGAGGTGGTGTTTCTGCATGTTGTGGGATGATCCAAAGCTAAGAGCCAGACGGCTCTGCAGCGGTATATGCGAAAGGAGCTGTGCGCTTCGGCAAGGTGGTTATGTGGCAAGAAAATATTGGCGGCGTTGTCTTCGGCGGTTGCCTTGGTTTTACCAGTAGTTAATAGCAAGCGAGGGCAGGAAGCAACCAAAAACGTTCCAAAAATGAGTCGCTGCTTTGTTGAGCACGCAGCCGCTATAAGAGCGTCTTTAAGTGGCAGGCATCTCTTGGACTTAAACCGTCATTAATGAACCCTGCATGTGCCTGGCTCTTGTTACTATTTCCACCTGTTTTGCCTTGCTAGTGCTGTTTTGAGTATGGTCAAGTTGTCCTGAATTTCTCTTGAGTGATTAGAAGGGAATTAGGGCTTGTGTATTTACTCCTTTCATCATTCCTACGGTATTTGCAAGTGATGTGAAATGTTTGGTTAGTGTTGGTAGTTATTATGTCTCTCTGCTCCTATTTGAATAAAAAGTATCTCCTGCTAATAGCTAATGAGTATTAACTTGGTAAAGCCGTGAGAAACTCATCATGCAAATTGCTGTTTGAATCTTGGATGAGTGCCATGCTGTACGTATCACTTCTCACACTGGTTGCTGGAGTATGAAAATTAATGGCATACAATCCTGAAAAAAATTTGACCTCCAACTTCAAGGCGGTAGCATTCATGATAAAGTGAATCAAAATATAACAGATTGAATGACCATGAGGAATAACTTAAGTTTAGCTGGCGTAGTTGCATTTCATGAGACAGCCTTTTGTTTAAAACAAGCGGGAGAAGGCCGCTGCAGCAGTCCAGCTTTCTTGTACAGCTTGGCTGACTGCTATGTGATAATTGGGATACTGCTGTGCAGCAGGGACATCGAAATCAGCTGGGGAAAAAAAAAAATATGTCCTTCATAGACTGGTATAACTAGGATCACTTTTTTTAGTTGAGTTTTAGGCTATTGCATGTAGCAATTCAACGGCTCTGACTTCAAAACTTGTGGCTGGTTTTCGTTATCCTGTGGCTTCAAGGAACCCAACTTTCATATTGCAGAAGCACTTGGAGAAGTTGGCTCCCGTATCTTCTGTTGAGTGCGCAGTGCTGGAGGTGTGAAAGAGTAAGTTATTAGAGAGTGGCCGCGAGCTTGGACGTGCCACAAGTACTGGCTGTGTGGGGATGCGCACAAAGAAAGAAAATGTTATAATGGCGAGAGTCAGACTTAAGCTTTGTGGAGCGCTTGGGTGGTTGATGTGTGAGTGCTGGTGTTTGTGTCTTCCTGTGTAGAGGAAATCGGTACCACGGGTGTAGGGCAAAGGAACTGAAATGGAAGTAAGAAATGAAAAGATTACTTCACTATGGATCTACGCCAGGAGAAAACATTCATGTTAGTAACCAGACCCTGTCCTTTCCATCTTCTTTATTTTTTTAATTGTAAATCCTTCCAA